>NC_141599.1:28840452-28986425 GCF_047967505.1 Dipteris shenzhenensis
AGATACACTTTGACCATGCTCTGGATGCAGTGCACATGGGCCACTTGTCATGCGAGCTTCCAACCCACTTGGGAGATGACACAGACCTTTCATGTGCTTGATACATTTGGGTCTTGGCCGTCCAAGCTACCACCACTAGGTCATTTTGCTCTATAGCCCACTCCCCACCTAGGAAGATGCCCATGGTTTGATGACAAGTGCCGAAAGGTGAGATCTCACCTCATATGAGAGTAGGATTTGGAACATCGTACGATACCAAAGGCACAACGAATGATCTATCGGCACTTGACACGACGTAAGAGGGGGCTTTCTTATTGCATAGGATGGATGAAATGATTCGATCCTTTTGAGGAGGTGGCTCCACCTTTGCTTGGGGGATTTTGTTTGAGCGAAGGTCACCTATCCCCATCATAGATCCTCATGTCTGGCACATTTATGGGACATCCCTCTATGATGTCCCACCTCAAACAACACTAGACATGTATTCCCCCCCGAAGACCCACCACATGCAGGTTGTTCACAACATAAAATGTGTGAGTTGCTTTACGTCGCCTCCACAAGAGCTTAGGACCATGACGGGTTACGCACTGAGCTTTTTGCACATGGACAAGAGGTTCTGCCCCTATCCTAGCACAGATGTTCACTAATGCTATATGCCATAGTTTTCCCCTTCTCAGAGTACGACCACTATTGTGCCAATACACAAATCAAAAGACCCCATGGACACTGGGACCTACCGTACCCTCATGATTGGTCATACACTAGCCAAGATATATGGGTCAGTACGAGAGAGAGAGCGAGAGAGCGAGAGAGAACACCTTCTACACAGAAGCGCATGGGTAGCGGGCAATGGGACTGGCTCGGTTTCAAAGACAGCACTCCACCCTTGATCACATCTTCACTTTGTAGGCAGTCGTTGAGGAGGCGAGGTCGAGATCCCAAAAATTATATGCATGTTTTGTAGACTTTTGGAAGGCCTTAGACACATTCCCATGATGTCACATGATCAGACGACTTCAAGAGATGCACATCGTAGAAGACATAATATGGGGAGTGATGAGCTTATATGAGTCAGTCAGACGGAGAATACACGCTCCTAGAGGCCTATCAGACTAGATTGAGAGCATGATAGGGGTGAATCAGGGATGTCCTCTCTCACCAACATTATTTGGGCTACACATTGATTAGATCACGACATTCATTGATCGTCTGAGGGGAAAGGGATCATTGTAGGCTGATCTATTGATACAAATACTACTATATGCAGATGACTTATCTTCTTCACAAGTGCGCCTACATCGGCACCTAGATGCCCTAGAGGTGTTTTTTAGAGAGAGAGACTTGATAGTCAGCCTTGGGAAGACCAAGGTTATGAATTTCAACACCTCTCTTTACTGATACAACTTCACTTATCGCGGGGAGCCAGTGGATATTGTACAGTCGTACACTTACATAGGGCAATCCTTGCAGGACCTCTTCATGATGACTCATGCAACTAGGGCAAGGGGCTCTAGCTCAACTGGAGAGACTATGCTTTCAGGAACCCCCCAATGAAGGGATGGCTATTCACCACATTAGTGAGACTGAGGCCATGTGTGCAACACCCTTCTGGGGGGGTGATCTATCAACGAGACTGATTAATAGTGTTTCAAGAGGTTACAGGTAACGATGGGATCCAAGATGATTCGAGTCAAACCCTCAATCCCCCACTAGATCATACAAGAAGAGTTCAGCATGACACCGTTCCATGTTGATCCCAGCTTCCAAACGGTCACTTTTCTCCACACAGTTTGGACCTTACATAGAGGGAGACTACTGAGGTTGGCACTAGAGGCGTTTATATGCATAGCTCAGAGGGAAACTACCATGGCTTGGTACACACACTTATCCAAATGGTTTCGCAGCCAAGGGATCCAAATGGATCGTCTCCCCCCCTTTCAGTACAGCCCGACCACTTGATTCCATGGGATGAGATCAACCATATCATAACTCAAGCTCCAATAGCGCAGACTTCGGGGGGACCATGAGTTCCCCACCAAGATCCAATTATACCGTGATCATCTCCTTAAAGTTTCAGTGGATGGAGTGGTTATCAAACCCCAGTACTTGGAGGACAGACAAGTCTCACATGCCTTGAGGATCACCATTGGACAGATGCAGGTCTCGTTCCATGAGTTGAGGATTGAGACAAGGAGAGCCATAGGTACGCCTAGAGAAAAATGGTTCTGTAGACTATGCACCTTGGAGGACGTGGAGATAGAGGAGTACTTTTCTTGTATACTATGAGACCCGAGGACGATACCATTACTTATTTCAGGAGGGACACGAGTTTGGACCTCTCTCTCGACTAATTCATTTCCAGGACCTGGTCTACGACGGTCTCTATTTGATGGAGATGCGACGACATAGAGAGACCTTGTTGCGCTATATCAAAGCATAGGAGGAGACAGTGGCACATACGACCAAGCTAGATCAAGCCCAGCGACATGTTATAGGTTTTTACACATTTGCTTTGGCTCATAGGCCCGCGAGGCCTCCAGAAGACGTTAATGCATCTCTCTCTCTCTCTCTGTCTCTCTCTCTCTCTCTCTCTCTCTCTCTCTCTCTCTTGCCATTGTTTGACTCCATTTCTATGGTCATGACCTAGTTTTCCCAAAGATCTTGCAACTCCAAGACTCAAGAACGATGATCGTGTCAAATAATGTCAACTCATCACCAATTTGAAATAGGCTCACAAAGACAAGAGCATAACTAGAATGAAGGACACAAAGGCTTACAATTCTATATATACTATCCATAAAAGTTCTCCCTTCTTGGTACTTACAGAATTCTAGAGAAGATACGAGCTAACACATACATTAATATTGTAAAACCATTTTATGTTTTGTTTTGAGTGTTGGCTTTTAATGTGTGAGGCACTTACACCCATCAGACAACCCATGGAGAACTCTTTCCCCCCACCTTATGTTTTTTATGCCATCTCAGGTGTGGACTCCCTGCTCCGTAACTAACCAGAGAGCCGAGAAGATGCTAGGACCCTGACGGACCCAACCCCTCAACTCACCACATGAAAACTCCATTTATGCTCTTTGGAGTGGAGGTGTGATAGGGTATACGAGGTACCCACAGCTCGGGTTTTCTTTTTTGCGTTGTACTAAAATTGAAAGTGCCAACAAACACCCACATACGAGGCAACCAAGATAAAGCTCTCAGCTGCCCTTGGATCCAAATGCCAGCTCTCAATGGATTTCTATCAAGGTCTTTATAGATGATGTAGATCGATCTTGGCATCAATCAACATCACCTATAAAGCCAAAAAAAGAAAGGTTACTTGCTAAGCGACAAAGATTACATAACGAATGCAATAAGAGGAGTTGAAAGGAACGGAACTGCCATTGTAGCTTGGGTTGAATGTAGAGTGTAGTGTGTTCTTCCTTTGCTATGGGTCTCAGACCTAAGATTTTGGGCTATTATGTATCATACGGTGTCAGTTTTGCTCTCAAGAACTTCTACATTCCCTGGTTATGGACATATTGTGAGCTTTTCAAGCATTGGTTTGCTGCAATGACATGAGCTCCTATATCATTGTAGCTGCAATTGCAGTGGAGGACAAACAATGGAATACCTTTTCTTTTGTGATTTTTATTCATGATGAAAGAATGGAGCTTCTTTGAAGCATGAAGTATTCCCTAGTGATTTTAACCTATAAATGGGATGCACCTTCTCTGTTTTGGCTGAATGTGTAGTAGTTTTTATAATGCCATGAGGTTTTAGGGTGAGTTGATATGCTTGCTTGTCCAGTGTTGAATTGAGGAAGGCGTAGGTGGTATAGAGGTTAACTAATGCTTTACGGGATACATTTTGAGGTGAATTGAGGAAGGAGTAGGTGGTATAGAGGTTAATGCAGGATACATTTTCAGGTTTATACTTCTGCTAACTTGTGGGCAGTTGTTGAGGTTTCAAGGAGTCCTTGGCATCTGAATTAGTGTTAGTACTATATTAGTCTTAGATATGAGTACTACATGAGTACTATATGAGTACTGCATGAGTCTTATATTAGTTTGGTTGCTGATGAGTTTTGTTACTCACATGCCTGATTCTGAAGCTCAAAGATGTGTATCACTTTGGTAATTGAGTGCACTAAGTATGAGCAAGATTCAAGTGTGGGGGGTACGGGAATGCCGGTCGCAACTACCTTGCATAGAATGAATGGAACACCTCTTGTTCAAACACTTGTGAAGCCTTTGAGTAGTTGACAGACTTTCTATTGTCATGAATTCGCATTCCATCTCACATGCAAAAACACAAGGTTGTGATGCACGCGGAACCCATCCAGTAAACAGTGAGGGCTTCCATTTGGCAATCTGAAAATAGGCATACTACCATCACAGAGCCCAAAGCATAAGCAATCCAAAGGCGCATAAGCAATCTGAATGGAACAACACACCACACTTCGTAGCTACCAAGGTGACAACCAGACAAACATGTCCCCCGGCATTAGGCTGCAACATGCCACCAAATGTCCAAAGCATAAATTGAAATACAACTATTCTCTTAAGCTGGCTATGGCTTAGACAGCTGTCCCACCCAATATTACATTAACTCATGATGTATTTTAACTTAACACGTTAGCTTTTTTAAAGCAAATAACTCAGTCGCTGGTTATCTACAATCTGAAATTCTTTACTTCTAAGTTGGAATTAATGGCTGGTATAGCAATGAAACAATAGTGAAGATTCTTTTATAACTCAAGAATACTAGAGCTTACAACCATAAACAGAATAAATGAGCCTCCTTGAAATGCATGTTTAAAGCATTCATCCGAATGGATTGAAGGGAAATCCTACAAGGGAGGGGTATTTCAGTTATTTGCAACTGCCTTCACTCGCCCCACCCCATGGGAAGAACTCACCAGCCTTACAGACAGAGATCCAAGTTTATTGTGCATGTGAGGATTTGCATTTTGGAGTCCCAGTTCCCAAAAGCGGCCACCTTAGTTAATATAAAACCTATTATGAAATAAAAGCCTTCATCTGTATTTTATCAGCAATAAATATTATGGATATGGTATCTTGGCTTAAAGGCAGTGTACCATTTAGCAGCCCATAAATTAAAACTATGAACGGTTTAATTGGAAGCAAACCTTAGATTGTAATTTTGCATATTATGATAAACCTTTATATCAAAGCACACAGCTCATCTTGGAAGCAATGTGCTTCATATTGTATGATGCATGAAAGAAGATTCCAATTGTAAAAACTTGCGGATTCGTAACTGCAACAATATAGCTTTGCTTCAGAACCACCACATCTTTGAAGGGAAGGAGAGAGATAGAGAGTGTGAGAGCAAGAGAGAGTGAGAGAGACGTAAGCTTGAAGACTGTAGTTGCTCAATAGAGTGTGTAAAGAGTACAACACAAAGTAGTGTAGATAAGGTTTTGTCATAGTGACAAAACCTTAGTAGTCACTAACCATAGTTAGTGAACTAACTGCAGTTAGGGGGAAAAACCTCTAGAGGAGGGAAAAGTGCCCCTAACTAACTTATTATATTACATTGGTCACTGCTGAATTATAGATATAATTCCAACACCCCCCTGCAGTGCCAATGTCATGTACAAGGCTGATCAATCACCAAATGGATATAAGTTCAGGGCACTGCGAAATGCCTCAAACTTCTCACGTGGTAGTGCTTTGGTGAAGATATCTGCAACATTGTCATGTGTGGACACAAAGATCATACTGATCTCTCCTGCATGTAACTTCTCTCTGACGTAATGATAGTGAACCTCAATGTGCTTCGTGCGAGCATGAAACACTGGATTCTTTGCCACTGCAATGGCACTCTGACTATCAGTGAGAATTGGAGAAGGACCCTCCAAAGACAGATAAAGATCAGCAAATAAACGTCTCAGCCAGACACATTCCACTGTTGCTGTGAAAGCTGCCCTGTACTCAGCTTCACATGATGAGGTAGCCACTGTAGATTGTTTCTTGCTTAGCCATGAAATGCAAGATTTTCCCAAAAAGAAACAATTGCCACTAGTGGACTGCCTAGTGTCATAATCACCAGCCCAATCTGAATCACTGTAGGCATGCATCTGCAAGTCACCCCCCCTGGGAAATAGTAAGCCAAAAGACTTGGTGCCTTGCAAATAACGGAAGATGCGCTTAACTGCCTGCCAATGCATAGTTTTAGGGCTGTGCATATACCTGCTCACCTGAGATACTGCAAACTGAATATCAGGCCTAGTATTGCAGAGATATATGAGGCATCCAACAGCTTGACTGTAAAGTGTGGCATCAATTGATTCTCCTGCATCATGCATTGTGAGTTTCAGCCCTGGTTCCATAGGAGTAGATATGGGCTTACACTCTTGCATGTTAAATCTGTCCAAAAGTTTCTGAACATACTTGGACTGAGACATAACAGTGCCACGTCTCTCATGAGAGAACTGGATCCCCAAATAAAAATGAAGCAGCCCCAAATCTGACATATCAAAGTGGGTCTGCAAATCAGTTTTGAAATCTGCAATTTTGTCGTCATTGGACCCTGTGAGCAGTAAGTCATCAACATAAAGAAGGATGACTAATATTTCCCCCCCATCCATCTTGATGTAGAGGGTGCTCTCAGTAGGACTATTGTGCAGCCCCTTGCTGGTCAAAAAGGCATGTATTTTGGCATACCATGCACGAGGGGCCTGTTTCAGCCCATATAAAGCTTTATTAAGCTTGCAGACTTGAAGTGCATTTGCTGTAATTTCAAAACCCGGAGGTGGTTTGACATACACCTCTTCCAGCAAGTCCCCATTTAAGAAGGCTGTTTTGATGTCCAACTGATGAACATTCCACTCAAAATGTGCAGCCATTGCAATGATTGATCGGATGGTGGTCATCCGGGATGTAGGAGCAAAAGTCTCCTCATAATCTATGCCCTTTTTTTGAGCATAGCCTTTAGCAACCAGCCTGGCTTTATATCTGTCAATGGAGCCATCTGGCTTCCGTTTGACTTTAAATACCCATCGGGTTCCAATAGCATGTTTACCCGGTGGTAAGTCCACAACATCCCAAGTCTGATTTTTGGCAATGGACTGCAACTCATCGTGCATGGCATTCATCCAATGCACATTACCTTGTGCCTCTTCAAATGTGGCAGGCTCCTCTTCATCAAGGAGAGTACCTGCATATGCTGATTCCACTGAATTAGCACCTTCCATGTGCCTTGCTGCACTGCGAGTCCTGCCAGGTAACGGGGCATCAAGTTTACTCTCCCGGAGAGTCTGTAACAGCCAGTTTGGGACTGTTTTGGCTGCATGTATGTCTGCAATTTCTTGCTGTACCACTTGTTCCACTTCCTGTGGAGGAGGCATGACATCCCGTGGCGGAACTGAAGCATTTGAAGGTTGCTGTAAATTCTGATGTGGATCAGAAAAATCAGCAGGGGAACCCAATGCAATGGGTAGCAACCCTTGAAATACATCTTCTGAAGGTGAAGGCATTTGAAAATCAGCCTGAGTGTAAGCTGAATTTTCAGAAAATATCACATCTCTACTTACAATGATTTTGCGTGTAGCAGGATTGTAGAGACGATACCCCTTGCTTTCTGCACTGTATCCAACAAATATGCATTTGATGGCTTTATCTGACAATTTGTGCCTAAATTCAACTGGCACATGTGCATAGGCAAGGCATCCAAAGACTCGGAAGTGATCCACTGAAAGCTTCCTGTCATTCCAGACCTCAAAAGGTGTTTTTGTTTTTAAAGCCTTAGTGGGAGCCCTGTTCAAAATGTAATTGGCACACATCAAACCCTCTAACCAGAATTTATGAGGCATGTGTTTGCTTTTCAGCATACATCTGTCCATCTCCATGAGGGTTCGATTTTTCCTCTCAGCTTTGCCATTTTGCTGAGGGGTTAGCCTGACTGTGAGCTGATGCACAATACCCTTTTGTTTGAGGAAAGCATCAAATGCTGCAGATAGGTATTCCCCACCTCTATCCGTGCGTAATATCTGTATCTTGAGCCCGGTTTCATTTTCAACCATGGCTGAAAAGTGTTTAAACACTGTGAACACTTCAGATTTCTTTTTCAGCCCATAAACCCAAGTAAAATTGGAGTAGTCATCAATAAATGTGACAAAGTAGAGATGACCACCCAATGAAGGAGTCCTCATGGGACCACAGACATCACTGTGTATAAGCTGCAATTTGCGAACAGCTTTAACTGAACCATCCTTTTTGAAGGGAAATCTATGCATTTTACCTAAAATGCACCCTTCACAGGCATGTGGAGGAGGTATTGCAAGAGGTGGCAATGCATCAACCATTGAAAATTTCTGAAGTGTCATCAAGCTGTTGTAATGCATGTGGCCATATCTGGCATGCCATAATTCTGCATTTTGCATGGCAACTGTAGGGGAAGAAATTGCCAAAGCATGAGCTGCTCTTTTCTGAAAAATATCAAGCTGAAAAAGCCCACGCAGCAGAGTACCAGATAACATTAAGGCATTGTTAGCTTCCCTGTCCCGGACAGCACATTTGTCATCCTCAAAGATGACCTGAAATCCATCTCTGTTAAGAGTGGACACTGAAAGGAGATTTTTGGTTATGCCAGGCACATATAAAACATCAGAAAGTCTGAAAATTGAGCCATCAATGGCAGTGAGCTCAACTTCTCCTGTGCCACGTACTGAATATGAGGAGTTATTGGCACAAGTGACTTTCTTACCAACAGGAGGTGGATGCAAGGAAGTAAAAAGAGACTTCCTCGAAGTGATGTGCTTGGATGCACCGCTGTCAAAATACCAGATGTTCAGTGTTTCATCAACACTGAAAGCAGATGCATCTGAAGAAGAGTCAAAACTGCAAGTCAAAAATGCATAAGTGTCATCACTGCATGAAGCTGTACTATCCCGAGCATCTGGAACAGCCAACCTAGAATCAGAAATGCAAGATAAAAAGGCATAATCTTGACCAACAAAGTTGGCTGCAGCATCCCCACTGTCAGATGCACAAGGGGCTGAATCTGAAACAGCCATTCCTGAGCTGTTTTTCTTTTCCTTTGCAATCCTTTTCCTGCATTCTGCTATGTGATGACCTGGCTTTTTGCAGTAGTGACAGAAACCCTTCTTTTTGGGCTTGCTAGCATCACTTTTAGCCTTTTGTGAAGGCTGTCCTGACCCACTGGAAGGCTGATTTGCTGCTGTTTTTCCCTGTCCCTTTGTTTTTGATTTGAATTTTGAGAGCATGGCTTGTTCACCTGCACGTGAAGCCAAATTTTTCCTGGTCTGCTCTTCCTGAAGCAGAAGTCCTATCAGCTCATGAAAAGAAAGAGGATTTGCACCCCCCCTCAATGATAAATTCAGCGAAGTATGAAAGCTGAGATAAGACTCAGGAAGAGAATTCAGAGTGGTTGTAATCATCTCTGAATCAGGAATGATTTCATCTATATTTAACAACTGCTCTCTGAGATCCTGTAGCTTAGTGAGGTGGGCTGACATGGAGTCACCCTCCTCCATATGTGTATTGCTCAATTCTCTTTTTAAAAAAGATACTCTGGCATCATTCCGTGCTGCATACATGCTTTCCAAAATATCCCACGCTGCCCTGGAGGTCTTACACGACCGGATATGCGGAATGATTGATCTTTTCACTGAAAGAGAGATGCAAGACAAGGCTAAGGCATCTCGTGAATCCCATCTCTTTTGCTCAGGAGTATTAACTGTAGCTGCACCAACAACTTGTCCTGCAGCTGCACCTTGTGTACGACCTCTTCCACCTCCTTGGTGAGGAGGGGTAGCAGGTGCAATATCTGCTGGTCGGATTTCATCCCCATTGACATAATCCCATAAATTGCGAGAAATCAGAATATTACGTACCATGAAACTCCAGAGGGAGTAGTTGGTACCATCCAATTTGTCTTCCTGAGAAAGACCACCGAACTGAAAATCATTCTGATTTTGATGGGCCATATCTGAAAAAGGAATTGAAGCAGATACAAAGTTGAATTCCCTTACTGGGAATAGAATGCACAACTCCCAAAAACCACACCCAAGCACGGGCTGTATATGCAACTTAGATTTCTGCACTTGAGCTGTCAGAAATCTGTCCAAGCATAAAACACTCTCCAAAATTTGCCAAAAGTGTTCCAAACACTCCAATAAAGGCAGTATGTACTAAATACTCCAAAAAATGCTCTCTCAACTCAAAAGCCCCAATTTGTGGCTAGAAATTGCAGCCAGAAAGGGGCAAAATTACTAAAAGCCCCAAATCTGCAATTTTTGAACAAAAGCCCCAAATTTCAGACTAGATCTGCAGATCTGTCTGTAAAAGCCCCAAATGTACTCCCAGAAAATAACTGCCCCAATTTGTGGTTTCCTGCAAGATGAGCCTGTCCAAAAACACCTGTGGCTTAAGGCAACTGGTGTCGATCTGCAAGTACAGATTGTACAGCTGACAGAAGCAAGGACTGTACGGTCAGTACGAACTGTACGGTCAGTACGGAACAGACCGTACGGTACTGATGACGCAGGTACAGTCGAAAAGCAAAACTGTACGGAAGCAGGATGGCGATGATGTACGGCGAAAATTGTACGGACGGCGGAACCTGTACGGCGTACGGCAAAATCTGTACGGACGGCGAAAACTGTACGGACAGCGGAATTCGTACGGCGTACGGCGAAATCCGTACGGACTGTACGGCGATGGTACGTCGGATTCCGTACAGTCGTACGGACTGTACGGACGAGTTGTAGCAGGGAGAGAACGTTGAGGGAGCTGGTGGCCCGAGGGTCTTGAACCCGCTCTGATACCAAATGAAGGGAAGGAGAGAGATAGAGAGTGTGAGAGCAAGAGAGAGTGAGAGAGACGTAAGCTTGAAGACTGTAGTTGCTCAATAGAGTGTGTAAAGAGTACAACACAAAGTAGTGTAGATAAGGTTTTGTCATAGTGACAAAACCTTAGTAGTCACTAACCATAGTTAGTGAACTAACTGCAGTTAGGGGGAAAAACCTCTAGAGGAGGGAAAAGTGCCCCTAACTAACTTATTATATTACATTGGTCACTGCTGAATTATAGATATAATTCCAACAATCTTTATAATAGGCCTTCAAAATGTGCCATACAAAACAATTTATAGCTCAAATGGACACATGAAGATTTGACGAGTGGAAAGTGCCAATATGGGTTCCTACAGCACAAGGGAACCTCCTGACCCTGCACGGGTTTTGACAGTTCTCTTGATACTCGAAAGAATCAACAGGCTTTAACAGATCAGAAACTCAGAATGTACATAATTGCAGGGCTGAAGACAGTTCTGCAGGGTGGGATTGATGAATAGGAGAACAATTACATCCCAAAAAACTAAAAACCAATTCTCCTTTACAAGACAATAATGCCCGTTGCTGTAGAATGCACATCTTGTGATAGAGCAGGAGAACAAGATTCAGAATCACCTCATCCATGCTTTGTCCCTTACACTTGCTCGGGCTGTGGTTATTCCTCTTCACTTTCATAATCCTCTTCATCACCAAAAGTAAAGACAGAGGCATCTGCTGCACTTGCTGCAGCTATTGCTTTAAAGTCAGTAGCTGGAACTCTCACATCTGCCTTAACATTTTGATCATTCAACAAAGATTCATGACTGTCATTCCTAGAGCTTTCTAAAGGATCATCTTCTTTCCTCTCTTTTCTGTACTGACCATCCCAATGTACATCTGATCCATCCTTTGCATCCAAAGCCCGGCCCTCTGGAGCCTCATGAGATGAGGTATCTATGATACTTGTTTGTGAGATCCTCGTGATTTCTGTTGTGTCTGGCATGATTGGACTTCCAGTGTTAGGGATCGCAGATGCCGTTTGACTTTCAGTGGTCCTCTGGGAATCTCTAGCTTCCTCTGAAGGTTGACCAGACATAATTTTTTTACTGCTTTCATGTGCCTTCTGTTTTCCCACACTCTCTTCATTTTCGCTGTCGGAGAAGACATCATCTTTCTCATCTATTCCTGGTTCACTCTTCCCAGTTGTTTGAGGAATGGCTGCAGGGGATGGTATGCCATCATTCGAAGATTGTAATGAACCCGCTGGAGACTCTCTGCTTGTTTTAGTGTTCAGAGAAACATCATGATCCAGTATGACAATTTCAACCTGAAACCCTGGTGATGGTAGCCGCCTCTGCAAAGAATAAAAGGGACTCAGTATAATGCTGGCACTGGAAACACAACTTACAAGTAACATATCAACTAAATCTACAAGAAGTCCTGAGAAACTACCTTGTCAAACCCATCCAAATCTGCAGGGCTTAACATCGTTCTGTTCTCCATCATATTCGTGTTAAGCCAACTGATACAGAGAGTGTGAATTAATCAAAGGTTACAAAATCAAAGAATAAATGTACTAGTATTCACTTTCAACTCGCCAAAATGGAAGCATGACTTCGGCATTCCAATGGCTAGATGCAGCAGGACACCCTACAAAGGTCCCCTAGTCTGAAAATGGATACATAGTGCAACATAGCTTATAAGTTATTTCATAAAAGACGTTAAAGTTGTCCTGTCAAGTAGAACCCCTTTAAACCAACCCTGCATTTCTCCCAACTACGCAGAGTTACATAACAGATTGACTAAAGCATTGAATACAAAGCCTACTTAGATCTGGCATACTTTAATACTTCTTTGTGGCCATTATGCTGCTTTTTCACTGAAGAAAGAACAATGCACAAGAATCCTATCCATTCCATAGCAATGCTCAAAGTAAAGGGGGCTTCATTGGCAGACAAGAGGGAAAAGCTCACTCCATGCCTGCAACCTTGAAAGCTCAAGAACCTTGGGAATGACACAGGCAATCCAAATTTCTAAGCACTGATGACAGACAGCTAAGTCAAGCTCCATGGCTCTAAACAGGGTAGCACACCATCTAACCCATTGTTGTAATAGCATCCCACAAAAGCAAACCATGACCCCAAAAAAACACGCATTTCAAAAGAACTTTTACTCCAGCTATATTCTTTAAATTGGTGATCCTCTTTAAGTACTATACCTGCAGCGTGTCAGTCTCACGTTGCTCATTTTTTATGTTGGCACTACACAAGATTGAAATATTTTTTCAAAACCAACTTCTACATTGACATGTTGAAATTCTACTTCACGAGGCTGAGGATCACCCTGGACTGTTGTCATCAGCACAAGTTTCAGAGTTTTTGTTTATAATATTTCTTGAGCGTCTCACCTGCAGGTGGGCTCTATGCTTTCTAGACTGCCCAATATCACATTGACTGGAAGACGAGTGCTTTAAAAGTACCAGACGTATTTTTCTTATAGAATGCCAAGCATGACCAAGAAAATTTTGCTTGGAAATCTACTTCATCTGCTGGAAGTTAAGCTAGAGAGTTTGTTTTCCTGTACCACGGTCATGCTAATGTATTTTTCATGTACGAAGTATAGGAGGGAGAGATTATAGTTACCATAAGAGCCTGATTACATGACTGAAAAATGATTAGAAATGGGAGAATACCAAAATCAAGCTTGCCTATTGCTTTTAACACCTTACAGTGTTGAAAAACCTATGACAGGGTTAGTTAACCACTTAGTTCCCCACTTCCACATGCATGTGAATGCTGTCATAATGAGGTTGTTTGCCAGAGCAAGAATTGCTCAGTACACATTCGCCACAAATGAAAATTTAGTACCATCTTGACGCATTAATCAAGGTGCCTTCCAGATACTGGTGGTTGGCCGGGCTGAAAGATCAAGAAAGTAATGGTGTGCTATGCCAGTCATTTCACCTGACAAACATACTAGTGCTTCACTAAAATATTAGAGACCTTATGCAGCTGATACATGAACTTTGTCTTTGAGCAGCTTATTCTTCAAGCACGTGTTGAATAATTTGAAAACTATCTTATCAGAATGACAGATAATCAATGAAGAAGTTCCCATAAACATAGACGAATGGATCATTACAGTGAAATTCTGAACTGGCTTGTCACTACTTTAGCCAATACATCTATTGAGCAGCTTATTCTTCCAGCGCTTGCTGAATAATTGGAAAACTATCCCATCAGATATATGCTAGAAGCTACAATGCCACAGCTATTATCCACATTCTCAGCACGCAGAATTGACAACCACTCTTCTAAGAGAGCATGTTGAACTTGCAAAATTTGTATTCGTCTGTTCCTCCAGTTTTAACCACCGTTGACCTCCTCACTAACTCTTAAAATCTAAAGCTTTACAACAAAACTTACTTACAGAGAATCAATCAACAGTATAAATAGGGATCAGGGAGAAAAGCTAACTCAAGCAGCTCTCTCAGAACCAAGCTCTAAACAAAGAAGAAGAAAAAACAGAACCATAAGCCCTGATGGCAGCTGATAAAGATAGAGATCATGCAGATTAAACAAACCAACACCTGCTAGCTACTAGCATGAAGAAAAATGTCTACACAATGCAATGTTTCTAAGTGAGCCACAGACATCTCAAATATTTTGGTCTATCCATGACTGCTTCAATTGCTGATTTCTCTTAAAGACATATAAGGTAGCTTCAGGCACATGTTTTAGGGCTCCAGCAAATGAGGTGAATACAGGTCGTGCCCTTTTTGCTTCTTTTACAAACCATTCGAACCTGTTTCATTGTTTTAAAAGTTCATTTTCTTAAATCCTAAGGGTGCCTCAATATTTCTCAAGTATCATGAACATTTTTGTAAAAAGTATGAAGGAATGTAAACAAAAAGAGAGGTCTTCCCTCTGATAAATATCATATCATCACTATCGAAGCAGGGAATCTAACCAGTAAAAGTCTCCATGCCGATCATGAAAGAGCACTTTGAAGTCACCATCCAAATCTGCAAGACCCCGTTCTCCTGGTAATGCAAATACCATGATTCCTTTCCTCGGAGCATTAAACCAGATATCTTCAGGCTGCACAAGTATTATGACAACCACAGTGAGAACAAATGGCATTGCCTAATAAGTGTGTCAGCATTGCCCAATTTGGAACCGTAGCTATTTAGAGTTTAAAAGAAATATGATTTTTTAAAGAAGGCCCTTTCAAACATCTGGAAGTCAAACTCGAGCACCTGTCTGCTGTTTAAAGAAATGGCAAACCTTACGGCTGTTTGTCCCTTCACAGTATACTTGACCACTGCAGCGTGTGACCATTCAACTTATTCTCGATATGTTTTATTTTTATGTGTTCATTCTTGAAGAGGGATTCATGATGGACAGAAGACAATGATTCATCATGCCTCAAGTTACATAGTATTTGGACATAAGAGTCAGTAATCAGGATTTCAAACGCTTGAAAATGTGCTCAAATGTTGCTGTTTGAAAACATCTTGGCAACCCTAGAGACATTCAGTGAGTGGTCATTTGTAAGAGCTTGAAATGAACAAGGAAGAGCTGAAGACAACACTTCCGTTGCAACTGTGTACTGCTTGGGCAATGTGTAAGCAGGCTATCCCTATATACTGTGCATCCTAGCATGGAAAAAACTTGTGGTTGATAACTTGACAAAAGAGAAGGCAAAGGAAATAGTATCGAAGCAAGTGAAACCAATCCTTTAGATGGAGACAGAGGCAGCAAGCATGAAAGAAAATACATGGGTACACCCATAGACAAACACCACCAGATTATCTAATGGCTAGAGCAACATGTGGTAACCTCGACCCAATATTATAGATTCAATCCCAATGCTATCAACTAGAATCAAACTGCCTCCTTGTACTTCTAAGTGGACTTAAGGACACCTTACAGATACGGCAGCAACGAAGGAAGAACAAATGTGGATAACAATACTATAAACTTCAATCTTTATATTATCTCACAGTTGGAAATGCATAGGTCAACTCCCCATTTGTAAGCCCCAAATGAGGGGAGCATTCGGGGGGTGAACCCACATGGGTAGCATCATGGCTACCATGGGGGCAGGGATCACACAGCACGGCGAGGAATCCCCGGGTAAAGGCACCTATGTGACGGGTCTGTGGGCAGGTGTGCGGCCTGCAGCAGGGCCTGCAGTGGCGCAGCATGGCGGGCAAGCAGCCACCAATTGAGCAGGAAGGAGCAGCAAGAAGACCACTACTTGGGCCTACATATAGAAGATGAAGAATGGTTAGGGGAGCTGCATTCTTAGCTCAGGAGAGGCTGAAGCCTAGGTTGTATTCCTATTGCCCAAGGCAGTAAGGTGCTGAGATCTGGACAGAGAGTCTACATAAGCTCAAGGTAGAGCACGCGGGCTGAGAGATCTAGATGTGCTAGACATATAGTAGGAGAACCTTTTGGTATTGTATCTTGTCCAGTTTGAGGACGGACACAAATATAAAGTGTTGCCTCTATATTTATATCTGAGCCAGTCTGCTTGCTAGTCTACACATACACATGAATGTTGTGAAGTACACACACTTGATGAAGCATTGATTCCATAGTGAAGCACTTCCGCGTGTAATTCCTGGGCTAACTATCAGTCTTCCGCTATGAGATACCCTCTATGTGAGAGTTCACTTTTCTAACACTCTCACCTATAGGTACTTGTGGGCCCATCAACCCACTTGCACAAATTCAAGCTGCTCTCTGGCCCGGACCTATCTAGTAGAGTTGCACACTGAGATTTGGTGCCTAGAATACCAAAAGAGTATGAAATCAATCCAATCATAACATTGTACAGGAAAATAAGGTAGTAAAGGGGATAGAGATTTGAAACAAGAAGAAAGAGAAAGCAAAGCAAAAGCATTCCAAGCTACAAAACCAAGCAAGTAGAAAGAGATCAGCAAAAGTTAGGAGCAGAAGCAATGAAATGGCATGGAGAAGAGACAAAGAGCTTTCTAACATATAGATTGCTTAGTTGGGAGGTGTAGCCAACAGGAGGAGGAACTGCTTGACTCCGAGTTTGCAGATGACACGGCCTTGTATGTTGAGGACACCACAGCAAGTTTGGAGAGAGTTAGGGGAGCCCTGGCTATCTACTACGAGGCCCGGGTGCGCGCAGATCAACTGGACAAAGTCTAGGTTTCTATGAGGAGATGCAGGAGATCCGTGAGTAGAGGAGTGACTTTGGCTTCAGATGGATACCGCGGGACCAGACAACAAGATACCTCGGTTGCCAGGTTGGTATTGACATTACAGCAGAGCAGCAGATCGCCCCTGTGCTTGAGAGTGTTCAGTGCAAGCTTCTCTACTAGAGCTCAGCCAAGCTCTCCCTAGCAGGGCGTGCCCTAGTGGCACACCAAGTCCTTCTTGCCATGGCCTGGTATATCGCCTCCTGCTGGTGCTTTCACAGAGGATGCATTGGGCAGCTCCGACGGTTAATTCAGAACTTCCTTTGGGCAGGATCAGATGGCATGCGAAACACTAGAGCCCAGGTCGCTTGGCAAACGCTGCAAGCACTGGAAGGCTTGGGTATCATAGATCCGGAGATGCAGAGCAGAGCCTTTCCCGGCAAGTTGGTTGTCACGGCCTCACCCCAGGTGCAGAGCCTTGGAAGCTCCTCTTACAACGAGGGCTTCTCAAGAACACCCCACGCACCGGAGGACAATGGCAGCCTTCACACAGGTGGATCTTCTCATAGGCCCCCCTTACAAAGAAGAGTTCCCCCTTGATGAGGAGCCTTCACAAGGTCTGGCAGAGACTAGCAGGGGGTCTCATTCGTGCTCCGCCCAGATGCAGAGAGGAGTTCAAGCGTCAGCCCCTTATGTGGCACCCAGAGATCCGAGATCAGGAGGAGCATATGCTCAGACAACGGACGCACATTGGTTGAGCACAGTGGGACAATGGTCCAGAATGGTCTTTTGTCAAATGGAGCAGATTAGCCATGAAGGCAGAGGCGAGGCTTGGTGCCCTAGCGCATCTACGAGGGACAAGGCAGCAGATGAGAGCGATCGACCTAGCCATCCCTGAGTCCTGATGGGAGGGACTTCGCATTTGGAGGGACAGCATTTGGTTGGGGCAGTTTTCTCGGACTGGTGTCCCTTTGAGGATGATGATGCAGCAAGGCAGCACGCACCCCGGCTTCTACCGTGTAGGACCTGGAGGCCCACTTCATCCGCTCACTGAGAGAGACCCTGAGATGGATGGGAGTCTTGATGGGATTCACTGGAAGATGATCAGAGTGGTGGGACGTTTGGGAAAGGAGTGGCACATTGACCCTTCCAGTATCTCAGAGCAGGATGTCCCAAGATGGCGCCTCTGGCTATGGGAGGGTAGACCCTTGAGGGAGGTCTAGTGGGATCCAAGAGAGTGGTTCTGACCTTCCAGGGGCGGCCTTGCCGAGCAGATGGACAAGATGCCCTTCTTTTCCTACACCACACGGATTGGCACGAGGCCTCAGATGGACTCTTCGAGGTAGACCCCCTTAAGGGAGCGGCATTGGGTGACCCAGAGAGTGCCTCGGGATGTCCGTTCCAAGTTTTGGACGCAGTTATGGTCCAATTTGTGGCCGAGGAAGATATCCTACTTCTTTTGGCTGGCTGCCCACAGAGGCTTGCCCATCGGACCGTGGTTGGAGCACATGCGAGTGGAGGGGCAGTGCCATTGTTGCTCTAGTGGTTTCCTGGAGACGATTCCACATTGCCTTTGGAGCTGTCGCAGAGCAGCGAGGATCTGGATGGGATCCCTCAGGATCATGACCCATATGCAAAGTCTTCAGAGGGACTACACCTGGGGAATAGTGGCCTCATTGACCAAGGGAGCTCTACGCTCCACTTGGGAGCATGGGACTCCAAGCTCTAGAGCGACTATTGAGAGGCGTGCTCGATTCAGCAAGGCTTGGCCTGCAGGAGTTTTCTACATCTTCACACCGCGAGGGATTCACTCGTTGTATAGTCCCCCCACTTGACTATTAGCCCCAGTACCAGAGATACCCTAGACAGTGAGCTGGGTTTCTCTAGAACAGGCTGGTTTTTCTTTCAGCCTTTCCGTTTTTTTCCATACTCATCACCTTCGGGGCTGCTGTTTTGTATGAAGTCTTTCAAACATTAATAGAAGGTTCCTCTAAAAAGAAAAGTTGGGAGGTGAAGGATGTACCAAGATTGTAACTCCTTTGCATCCTTCCAGATTAAAAAGTTTAAAAGTACTTTTCAGCACACGGTCTTTAGACAATGAAACTCTAAAACCCACATCCAATTGAAGATTTTCATGCCAAAATGATAAGCCTCACTCTCACATGTTGTAGTAGGTCATTATTTCTAAAGTAAATTGGATAGCAGAGATATTCCCCTTAAAGCAACTTCTCTTTCATACCTCCACAGCTATCCTTGTGGAAATAGTTAAGTGTCACTGAAAATGGAACTGCAATCCTTCCAAATCAGTTATGAAGATACCGTTTATGAAGGGGAAATTTTTCACATTATCGTCTGCTAGAGCTATTTAATACCTCGAATATTGTAAATGTCATCTAAACAGAGACTGATAGAGAAGAAGAAAGTACGCAAAGATCATGATTCAAACCCATATGTTTTTTATTCTGAAAACAGTGTACTTTAAACGAGATCTTACCATCATATCTTTCGTTCTTGGATGCTTTTTGGAAGAAAATGTGATACCTGCTCATGAAAGTTTCACATATCATCCATCAGTTTCACAGAATGCTTATAAAACCTTACAAGAAATCTCTTCATATATATGTGTGTGTCTGTGTGTGTGTGTGTGTGCACCTATGAGCCATAATGATGAAACTGTCCAAACTTAGAAGCACCAAAAAATAGCAGTCTTCTTCATCCTCTTCATGTGTGAACTATTCTTGAGTTAGATTCCTTCCGCTGTCTTGCAAAATGCATGGTAATAGCTTTATTACAAACTTCAAAATGCTCATCACCAGTTGTGATACAACTACAAAAGACCGACTTTTACAGAGCTTAACGAATATTTACTATACAAGGAGCGAAATCATAAACCTTTTAAAGTCACGTGGATGATGAAAAGGATGGGGCTTGCAGCCACCAAAGGGAGATGCATCTCTAGAAGCAGATCAAGAGAGTCTAACAGAAGTAATACCAAGAGCATGGATGAGGTTGCATTGACAGTATGGCATCCTACAACTATAGAGATGAGAGGAGGAAAACAGATTTGAATACGAAACAGCAGCACGACAATTAGTCAATGAGATGAGCCCCTTATAATTAATGCATGCCAAGAGACCTTGTTTTCGAAAAGAGAAGAATATTGAAAACTCCTCTATGCAGATTTCAAATGGGCACGTCACACGGAGCTACAAGCGAGCATGATGACACTCTGAACCATGACATATGCTTTTCTTTTTAGCTCAAGATGGCATTATACTGCTGTTCATTGATTGTTTTTGTTGTACATTTGCAGATGGCAGTGTTCCTTTTTAAATTGGTGCTTTGATAGCCTCCCTTCATATTGCAAAAAAAACAAAGTATGTTTGCAGATGTCATTGTTCCTTTTAGGCTTGGTGTGGTGATAGACTCCCTTGATTGCAAAAATTTACAAAGCATTTTGAAAAAACAGAACATATTGCAGATAGGAACAGACTTCATAGCTCTCACTAACAACTCAAACTCGCTACATTAAGATCAAAGCTTGCATACCATTGTGGTCTAAAATAGTAATAGAGGGCCGAATCCAATACGGACACTTGTGGAGACGAAAACCCCTTAGTACAACCCTGGATTAGTGCAAAAAAGGACCGATTTTGTTGAAAATCTTACCTTTCAAAAATTCAAGTCATTGCAGACTGACAAATAACATTAGAATGACCTGGAAATGAAATGCATGGATAAAAACATACAGCACACTTACTTCCGACCCATAGGAGTCTCTCCGTTACAATTCCTTAACACCCGCTCAAAATACTTAACATAACGCTGTCACAAGATATTGCAGATACCATTAGCACCTGTCTGTGTTTTAAAAATACAACATTATCTGAGCAATCCTCTTCACAAACACACTCACCAATTGACTAGGAAGGATAAGACCTTTTCCATCAACACAACGTTTTTGATTGAAATATGCAATCGATTCCTCAGCGGTCGGGAAAAACTGCATTCTCAAACCAAAGGAAATGAAAATAAGCAGTGCTAAAAGACACAAATATCTCTTTTACAAGGAGGCAGGCTTCCTTCGAAAAACGAAAGAGGCAATTCCTGTATTGAAGACGTGATTGGATTTCAAAATAAACTCATCACAATATAAGCTAAAGAAAATGTCCCAAAAAGAGGTTGGAATGAAACCTTTAGATACATGAGCAGAGATGATATCATAACACCTGTCCTGGCCTTCCCAGCTTTACAGTGTACAACCACGACGTTTTCTAAATCTGCCTTTAGCCATGAATATGAACTTTGACAAAAGGCTGCTACAAGTTGCAATGGTGGGCAATTATGATCATCGAAAGGAAAGCATGCAACCTGTGTTTCACAATTTGCCAGAAAGGAATGAGAATCAGCACTGAGAACTGCACAATAGCTCTCTGCATCAAATGATGAGAAAATATAACTCAGGTAGCCTTTCAAAGTGCAGAAGCAATTGCAACAATCAGATGTTATCTGATTGTTGCAGTTGCTATCTACAAGAATCAAAGAAGATGGCCAAACTCTCAATGTGAGAAAACTCCTGACAGTTGTACAACATTACATCATCCTAGAGAGGACTAACAACCCACAGACTACACGAAGTGTAACACCCCTGAATAAAGCAAAAGCATGCCGATATCTCCGTTAATCATTCATTGTTTTAAGTTTTCCTTATTTTAAAATATTTAGGAGTTTTGATCACTACATTGACCAGACTGAAACTCCTTCCATGGGAAATCCTGATTCTCACACGTTTTAGAAGATTTTAGAGGAAAAATCACATGCCCCTACAGTTAAGACCCACCAAGGATTTTCAGGCTTTGATTTGACATCGTTGTACGGTGTGGGTGGAGGTGGTCGATTTTCCTCAATGTTTGGCCTCACTTTTGCCAGAAATTGCAGCATCTTTAGGTAAGGTGGTGTGACCACCGAGGCCAAATGGGAATTCCAATAGGTTTTGCATCTTGTGGGATGCTGATAATCCCACTCCAAGATCCTATTCTATTACTGTAAATCATGTTGCAATGGGAAGTGCATTTTCTAAGCTTAAATGGGGGTTATTTACAGGAGCTTGCTTTGAATGTAAAAAGTTTGGGCAAATGGCCTCCAAATGCCCTCCGGTGTTACACAAAATGCCTCCAGATGCTATGCTTGCTTAGATGCAAAATAAAGACACAGCCAATTCTTCAATGGTCAAAAATAAGGGCAACAAGCCAGTCATTGTAGCCTAGGATAAGGGAAAAGCACCAATTCTTTCAAATGGAAATGCTTCTATCTCCATGCCTTCCACATCTCAAGCTAAGGGAAAAGACAACTTTACAAGAAGCTTGGCAGACTGTGACACCCAAAAGACCTCTACCTTCTCGCACATGGAATGGTATATCTTCAAATGGTCATACCCCTGAAGAAAATTCAAGAGTTATCACTTGGGCTGCTGTGACAACAAGTCGTACTCTTTTCCCTAAAGAGGAAATTGTGGGTTTGCTGTCTTCTCAACAAGCGGTTGTGTCACCTCAGGGTAGAAGCCCAACCTGAGGTGGATATGCAGACTTGATTCAGCTTTGTGTATAAACTGTATATATGTTGTCACATATCAAAAGTATAGAGTGGAGGAAACAAAAATGAATTTGGACTTGCAATGGTCAAAGAGAACAAAGAACTTCCTATTTAGGTCCTAGCACTTTTGTGATGGGGTTCTATTCTCTCCATGTTAAATGGCTTGGAAGTCTTTCTCCTCTCCATTATTTAGCATGAGCTACTCCTTTGCATACTCCCTCTACGTGCTTTATGTTTGACATTTAATGTACAGGATTTGTGTGATGCTAGGAAATGGAAATTAGTACGAGTGTATCTCAATCATTGCAACCTCATATAGTGGCTTTGCAAGAGCACAATCCGCATACAACATGGTCATTCTGCCGGCTATGACATCTTTTATGCAAGAGAGTGCTCTTTTTCAGGTGTAGTTTTTTTGGTGAAGCATGATCTTCAGCCAGCTATTGCATTTAATGACACTCAAGGCAAATGGATTGTTGTGCAGTGTCTTATTCAGGAAGAGATATTTGAATTTGCCTCAGTTTATGCACCCCAATCCTCTCGTAGTAGAGGTATGATTTGGGAAGATATGCAACGGTATCCAGGGAGACAACGTGCTTTTCTTTGTACATATTTTAATAATGCCCCTCAACAGGGAGACAATACATCTGGTCGTACTCATATGTTGGCCTTTGAGAGGCATCATTGGTTTCAATTATTGCTTCAGCTCAATTTTGCTGATCTTTGGAAGAAATCCCAGCCCGAACTGCCAGGCTATACTTTCCAACATAATGCACAGTCTTCTTATCAAGCTCGCCTCGACCGTTGGTATAGAGTCAACCCGCAACAATTTGATATTCTCACTACCACATTGTGGGTGGATTTGGCCCTTACGCATTCCGATCCTGCTCCCTTATGGTTGAGGATTTCTTTTCATTAAATGACAGATGATAGGCTGCCCCAAAGAAGGCTGCTCATTGTAAATAACAGTTATTTGGAGCATGATGCATACAAGGCAATGGTTTATGATGCCTGTCAACCTCTTTCGCACCAAAGTTTTATTGATATAGATTATGCTTGGGATGCTTTTGTTGCTAGAATGCAATCAGTTATTCAGGATTATGACAAAAATTACATGAAGACCTTGAGGGACACTGTTGCTCGGACCAAAAACACTTGTCAATCTTTGATTGAGCTCAGTCATTTTCGGCCTTTGTCTAGGGAAGAAAGCACATCTTTATGTTGGGCTAGACACTGTCTACAAAGTAATGATCATAGAAAACTTGCTAAATGGGAGACAAGAGCAAGACAGAGGGCTTTCTAAGATAAAGGTTATTCATCCCAAAGAATTTTCCAAAAGCCTACATTACAAGAGACAATCTGCAAGTACTTGCCGAGCCCTTAGCCTGATGGTGTTTGGACTTCCCCTCGAGCTCAACTTGCTGCAGCCTGTGTCGCTCATTTTTCTAGACAATTTGGGATTGCATATCTTCCTTCAGACGTTCTCGCAACACGGTGCCAATTGTTACAGCCTGTCTCTCCTATTGTTTTGTCTGCACAAGCTCTGGAGCTAGAAAGTCCTTTCACTAAAACAGAATTATCTGATGTAGTAAAATCCTGTGGTAGATGGAAATCTCTAGGATGGGATGGTCTCACTGTTAATTATTTCTTGCATACTGGGATATCCTTAAATCAACTTCGTTGTGTATGATCAATTCTACTTGGGAAAATCAACACATGCCAGATTCCTCGAAAAAAGAGCTTGTAAAACTTCTTCCCAAAAAGCAAATTTGTGAATCCTAGTTGATCGTATCAAAGGGTATTTGCATGATGGCCTTCATCCTGCACAATATCGGTTTGTCACTCGCAAGCCTATCACTGATAGTATTGCAAATGCCTATGTTGGAATAGAATACGCCAAATACACATAAACACACATAGATCTATAAATACCCACAGTCCAATTTCCACAATCAACACGAATATATATGATTCACATGTGGGGTTGGAAACATTACAAGAGATAGTATGTGAAAAAGTTGGCATATCATACACATCATTTGCAGCAAATGTAGATGTAAAGACATTTATAAAGCTACAGCTTCTAGAATATTTTAGAATATGGAATTGTGGTTCTCCTTATTTATCCCTAAGCATGCCATGGGATGGAATTCCAAGGCACCTAAATAGATATTTCTAAAGGCAAGGTCATTCTTCTGTTGGTGCTCTCTCTTGAGACAATCAACAAATTTCTGGAATACGAGGTAATGACCTAATAAGCTCCATATGAAGTAGAAGTACATAAAGCAAGTTCAAGCAAAAATGCTGGTAAATGAATTATCTTCTCTCTGATAACTTAGAAGATTCAACTCTACCACTTTGAAAATGTCACAAATTCTGTCTCACACACTAAGAATTGGTATGCCTTCCATATGTATCAATTTAAAAGTAGCATGAAAAGGAAACATCAGCCTTAATAAGATTGAAATTTGTGCATCTTTTGTCATATAAATACTATACATACCTTGCCTTCAAAAAGAGAAGCATCGTACAATCGCTCTGAACACAAGTTGTAGACCTTGTATTTTCCCTGAAAGGAAAAAAGTATTAGTAAGTGAACAACAATTTTAAAGCCTTTGATTTTGAATAAGAGGTATTGAACAATAGCTCCAAGAAAATAGATAATCCGCATCAATTTTTGTCAAAAAACATGAACTAAATACAAGGCTAATATAGATACTATGTACATAAAGCATCTAAAATCTGTACTCTTTCTATTATAACATGACAAATGTAAGGCATGAATAAAGAGACTATGGAAGATTCTAACAAGCAAAGCATCTAATTCCCATATATCAGTGAATGCAGCTATCATGACATGTAATCTAGGTATATCTACACGAGTATGTATTCAAAAGATAGAAAATAGCATAAGGCAAAGGCAGTCACCATGAAATTCTCTATAAGAAGTTACTCTCTGTTAGTCTGATGATAAAGAATACGACGAAGGTGGAGTTCGACGATCGTGTGAGTCGGATGATGAAGAATAGGATGAAAGTGGAGTTCGGCAATCATGAAGAAGGAGTGGAATAGAATGGATTATACTTGACCAATGTACTGATGGTTCAAGAAATGTCAAATAGCTCAAGATTATGGCATGAGAGGTTTGGTCATGTCAGCTACGGTATCCTATCAGAGATGAAGAAGGATGGAATGGTGGATGGACTTCCACCAATAGTAGGGATTAAAAGCATCTACAAGACTTTCATGAAAGGCAAGCAACACCAAGAGCCTTTCCCATAGGAGGCCACATTCAATGCCAAAGCCCCTGGTGCTCTCCAACATTTTGGAAGGAGAAGGCAACTCAAGATATTATGCATGGACAGAGGGGAGAGTTCACCCCGGAAGCTTTCAACACTTACTGTAAGAAAAACAGAATCAAGAAACAACGCACCATAGCTCGCACATCACAGCAAAATGGAGTGGCTGAGAGAAAGAACAATCTCATCATGGAGGTGTAGAAACTTCCCAAGGCCTCCTAGGGTGAGGCGGTTCATGCAGCCATTCAAAGCCTAAGCACGACAAAGACTTATGGCAGTCAAGGAGAAGACCATGTACCAAGCTTACTACAGTAAGAAGCTGGCATTTCTCATTTGAAGATTTTTTGTTCTACAGCATTTGTGCATGTTCATAAGGATGACAAGAAGAAGCTAGATCCATGTTTTGTACTTGGATTTTGACATCTAGATGTCCCCACCTGTGAGCCCCCGATTTTAGGGGAGAAGGGGGCAGTAGATGATAGAGGGCTGGGGACGGATACTCAGCACATACCCGGAATCAAAGGAGGAGGGGATCTGCAGCAGACATCGCGGATCTGAGGCGCCTGGATATTGCGCCATCTCTTGGGCAGCAGCAGGGTCCAGCAGATGGGTCTGCAGGGCTGCACAATGGCCTGGCAGCAGCAGCAGATGTGCCCAGCACATGGGCCTTATATAGAGCCATGAAGGAAGTCAGCTGACAGGCCGACCTGTCAGGTCGGTTAGGGGGCCAGCCAGCCAGCGCATACAGCAGGGGCGGACCCCCTGCCGGTCGGTTTAATGGCCCAGATCATGGGCTATATAAAGCCCTTCACTCCCCACTTTTCTCATGTGTGCAGCAGAAGCCCCCACCACAGGCAGCGCAACACACACTTGTGAGAGACCATCTTTGGCAGAGAGATCCAGGGTTTATCCCAGCACCTTGCTGGAGGTTTTGTCGAGCTCATCCTGAGTGAGTTTTCCCACGGTTTGCCGGAGATATATATCTGAGTTCTCTCTCATCTCTATGCTGTCTATTCCCAGTGAGGCTTGCATCATTGTGATCATCTGTTAGAGTGTATACTGGAAGCTGAAGGGTCCGGAGGTGTGACTGATTCTATCCTTATATTTCCAACATGGAATCAAGGAAAGGTTTCCAGCTCTAGGTTATCACCTCGAAGAAAGGAGTTCCTCTACACGAAGGAGACTCCTATTCAACTCAGATTTGCGCAGAGGTCAATATATTTACTGCAAGTATATTTTTTAGTTTTGCTGTGTGTTATCACAGCAAAGATGGCGCAGTCAGAAGCACCCATAGCCTCTACAACCACTGCTTGTCCTTCCTCCTCCTCTTCTCGTCTTCCTTTTTCTTTTATCCTAAACTTTGGCAGTCTGGGAAGCTGAATGGGACTAACTACCCCATATGGAAAGCGAAGATCAAGAGCCATCTCGCAGCTTGGAAATTGTGGATGCTCGTGACGGGCCTTGATGAAAGGCCAGAGTACATACTGAACACCAAGGGAAGATTACTAATGCCGGTAGATGCGGATGACCTTACAGCGTGGGAAGATAAGGATGCCTAGGCCCTAGCCATGCTGATAGGGACGACGGATTCCCCACATCCAGATGGCGGAGACGTCTATAGAGGCGTAGTCCATACTGAAGGATTTGTATGAGACAAACAATACGTCTCGGATCCTCACTCTCCAACATGAGTTGTACAATTTGGACATGAGTGGCGGAGACAACGTACATGACCACCTGACGAAGATCAAGGTGGTGAGGAACCAACTCGGGCCAAAAGGTAGACTCGAGTCAATTGGCACTGCTGACACTTTACAAGCTACCTAGGAGTTTAGTTTCAAGAGCTTCATGACAACAGTCACTTCGGGACAGAGGACCAAGCCTCTCACATTTGAAGAACTTGGCCCTTTACTGTTGTAGGAGGAGGCTCGGGAGAAACTGTTCAATCAATTGGACTAGAAAGCACTTGAGGCAAGGGACAAGCCTAGCAAAGGCAAGTCCAAGGATTCCAAGACCAACAAGACCAAGGACGCAGAGAGGAAGAAAGTTTCTACTACGAACAGCTTGGTCATTCAGCCAAGGAATGTTGAAAGAAGAAGGAAGACCTAAAGTGGAAGAGGGAGTCCAAGAACAAGGAGGATCCGAAGAGTGACTCAACCAACGTCACTACCGGTGCACTTTTCTTGATTAGTGAGTACTACTCAGCATATGCAGTAAGTGAAGGCAAGGAAGGCTGGTATGTCGACAGTGGAGCCTCAAAGCACACGTCAAACAAGAAAGAATGGTTCAAAACCATGGAAGGTACCCATCTTGACTCCAAGGTAACAGTGGGGATAACCGTACATGCCTTGTGAAGGGTGTTGGTAGTATCCCATCATCACGACTACAGGAGACGAGAAGTTGATATCCAATGTACTCTATGTACCAAACTTGTGCAAAAGTCTTTTGTCTGACAGCCAAATGGACAAACACAACACGTCGGGACTGTTCGACAATGGAAAATTCATTGTCACATCCAGGAGAATAGACAGGTAGTTGCTCATGGTGTTGAAGAGCATGGGCTATACCTGCTCAACGCTTTGTTAGTACATGGGGACCATGGAAGATCCAAATTATGGCATGAGCGGTTCAATCACATCAACTATGGTACTCTGGCCGAGATGCAAAAGTCCAAGATGGATTGACTTCCACCAATTGCATGGAATGATCGTGCCTACAGGGCTTGTTGGAGGGCAAGCAACACAGGGACACATCCCACAAGAGGCCTCATCACAGGCCAAGAAGCTGCTGGAGTTGGTTCACGCTGACATTTGCAGCCCGATGTCGACAAATTTATTCGCAAGTTCATGCTATTCTCTATTATTTGTGAAATCATATTCCCTATTATTTGTGGATGATTTCATTCATATGACCTGCATATATTGCCTGGCCAAGAAACCTCAGGCTTATGAGAAATTCAAGGAATGGAAGGCCAAGTTAGAAAAGGAGACCGGGGAGGAAGTCACAGCCTTCCACACGGAGAAGGGAGAGGGAGTTCACTTCTACTAAATTCAATGATTTCTGCAAAAGCACAGAATCAAGCGGCAACTTACTGTAGCCCGCACATCTCAGTAGA
This sequence comes from Dipteris shenzhenensis, assembly GCF_047967505.1. Classification (NCBI taxonomy): domain Eukaryota; kingdom Viridiplantae; phylum Streptophyta; class Polypodiopsida; order Gleicheniales; family Dipteridaceae; genus Dipteris; species Dipteris shenzhenensis. The sequence goes on from NC_141599.1 coordinate 28,869,447, forward strand.
ATGGGGTTGCTAAGCGGAAGCACAAGTCCATCACAGAGATAGGTTCAACAATGCTGCGAGGAGAAGTCTCTAAAAAGCTTACTGGGATGAAGCCATGAACACTGCCGTTCACATCCTCAACAGAACCAAGGCCAAATATGTTGACAATATGACTCCATACGAAGCTTACTATGGTAGAAACCTACAATATCTCATTTGAAGATTTTCGGTTCTAATGCATTTGTTCATGTGCACAAGGATGAAAGGACGAAGCTTGATTCCAAAAGCAAAATATGTATCTTTCTCGGATTCTATTAAGAATCCTGGGCTCATCGCTTCTTCGACCCGATGAAGAAGCAAATCTTTATTGACTGGGATGTGATCTTTGAATAGACAGAGCCCAAGACTAAAGAGTAGGATCAAAAACTTCCCGAACCCAAGGTGCCATTCAAGAGGTGGAGAAGACTGAAACACCCAAGGACGAGGAGGAGTAGGATGAACCAATACCAGCTCCAGAAGCATCCCCAGAGAGAAGCAGCTACCTCTTCCCTTTCTACTGCTTTCGAACTGAGTGATAGAGATGATCTTCACTGGGAAAGGATGTTGTACTCAAGCATAGGGAGAAGCAAAGGATTAGCGGAGGCCATAATGTCAGCAAGCCGGTCTGCACCAAAGAGAAGAGCGATACGACGTTGAAAGAAGATCTTGCATCTCAACATGACATGAACTGATATATATCGAGGAGACTGGAGTTTGAAGGGGCTGATTGGATCGAATGAGTAGGTTCCGAGGAAACATTGCACCTCCTTCATAGACACCTTTACACTTAGCTCAAAACACTCTCCAAACTATCATGGGCTTCGCTCTAATATAAGTTTCGTAAGAAACGAAGAAGCAGTCGGAAAGATATGGGAAGTTTACTGAACATGGAAAAAAACTGCCTGAAAAAAAACAGTCACACACAGGGAGTCATAGATTTTTTGTTTGACATCTAATACAATAACTGAAGACATAGGATGATGCTCCTTGATCAAAGAGAAATTTTACAACTGTGCTTGCCTTGCTATTGATTGTGACCTTGGCCTCTGCCCACTAAGTCGCATAATCTGTGGCCGCCAATAAATAATGCTTGCCTTGAGATGAGCGAGGGAGTGGTCCCACAAAATCTAACCCCTACTCTCAAATGGTCTATATGCTGGAATAGGCTTCAAGGGCCTAGGAATCAACTGTCGCCTTTCAAACTTTTGGCATACTTTAAAACTTCAACACCATTCATATACATCCTTATGGAGGCGTGGCCAAAAGTAACCTGCATTAAGAATTCTTCTAGCTGTGCTCACTCAAGCAAAATGACCGGAGCATTCATGACACATTTCTAGGATTCTCCTAGTCTCCATGGGATGGACCACCCGACAGAGCACCTTATCTTTTCCCAATTTATAAAAAATGTCATCAATAATAGTATAGGGACAAGCCTTCCTTACCAATCTCTGCTTCTGTTGTGGAGTTAACCCTCGAGGAAACATGCCTTCTTTCACATATTACTGAACATCTTTCAGTTCTGGCCATCCAATGTCTACCAAAGAAACCTTCCCCCGGTCTTGTACTACAATGGCTTGAGTAGCTAACTCATCTGCCCTTTGATTTTCTTTTCTGTTTATGTGAACAAAATTGCAAAAATCAAATTGACTACATAGTGCCATAGCCTTTTGATTAAGCTCCTTCAAATAAGGACTTCTTGTCTTGTAATGCCCTTGCATTTGCTTTATAATAAGCTGAAAATCTCCTCTTACTTCCAATTCTTTAACTTAACTTTGAAGACAACCCTCCAAACCAAGAATCAAAGCATTATACTCCGCTGCATTGTTAGTTGTAACTTAACTTTGAAGACAACCCTCCAAACCAAGAATCAAAGCATTATACTCCGCTGCATTGTTAGTTGTGATACCTGGAAGCTCTTGTCCTCTTGCCCACATCTCTTGACCTTCAAAATTCATCAAGACTATCCCCCCAGCTCCTTGTTGACGTGAAGGACTAAAATCCCCAGAAAAATAGAAGACAAAAGCTGTTGGTGGTGTCTCTCTTTCCTTATTAATGTCCTCCTTATATTTCTTTTCTTCTCTTAGATCCTATCGTCCTGTGAGCAAATCTACCATAGTTCTAAGAACCATAGTGCCCTAGCCTTTTGATTAAGCTCCTTCAAATAAGGACTTCTTGTCTTGTATGCTCTCACACATACAAATCCACATACCCATACATACTTGAGCATCCATTTATACAAAGTCTTCGTATTGAGTTTCTGTCGGCACTCCGGAGGTGAAGGGCAAACTCAGCCATGACGAAGGCTAGCACTAAAGGAGAAGGCTAATCAAAAAGTAGTCCAAATCTCTTCATTCAAGCTACAACTGCTTGTGAAGTCTAAACGATTTCATTTTAGTCTCTCCCAAACGAGCATCTCAATCTAAATCTAGCTGATAGGGCAACTTACCATGTAAGATAGAAAGAATTATCGCAATACCAGCAGGCCGCAACTTGGACGAAAACTTCACAAGGTAAAATTTGCATGTCCGCTAATACGGTAGAAGCATATACCTACATGAATCTAGGAACATTCCTAAACTCATCCTCTAAAAACACAACATAGTGCAGTTTCAATCTCACGAGAGTCACTCATAAGATTGAAAACCATAAACTCCATCACTCATAGCAGGGACTAGCTACTATGACATCCCCACTGACGTCATTAACACCCAACAGCGGGTCTACACCATAGTATAAATATATGCTCTCACACATACAAATCCACACACCCACATATACTTGAGCATCCATTTATACAAAGTGACATCCCCACTGACGTCACCAGCGCCCAACAGTGGGTATAGACCATAGTATAAAAGTATGCTCTCACACATACAAATACACACACCCACACACACTTGAGCATCCATTTATACAAAGTCTTTGTACTGAGTTTCTGTCGCTACTCTGGAGGTGAAGGGCAGACTTAGCCATGATAAAGGCTAGCACTGAAGGACAAGGCTAATCAAAAAGTAGTCCAAATCTCTTCATTCAAGCTACAACTACTTGTGAAGTCTAAACGATTTCATTTTAGTTCTCTAAAACGAGCATCTAAATCTAAATCCAACTGCTAGGGCAACGCACCATTTAAGATAGAAAGAATTATCGCAATACCAACAGGCCGCAACTTGGACGAAAACTTCACAAGGTGTAATTTGCATGTCCGCTAATACCGCAGAAGCATATACCTAGATGAATCCATGAACATTCCCAAACTCATCCTCTAAAAACACAACATAGTGCAGTTTGAATCTCACAAGAGTCACTCATAAGATTGAAAACCATAAACTCCATCACGCATAGCAGGGACTAGCTACTATGACATCCCCACTGACGTCATCAGCGCCCAACAGTGGGTGTAGAACATAGTATAAAAGTATGCTCTCACACATACAAATCCACACACGCACACATACTTGAGCATCCATTTATACAAAGTCTTCATACTGAGTTTCTGTCGCCACTTCGGAGGTGAAAGGCAAACTCAACCATGACGAAGGCTAGCACTAAAGGAGAAGGCTAATCAAAAAGTAGTCCAAATCTCTTCATTCAAGCTACAACTGCTTGTGAAGTCTAAACAATTTCATTTTAGTCTCTCCCAAACGAGCATCTAAATCTAAATCTAGCAGATAGGGCAACGCACCATTTCAGATAGAAAGAATTATCGCAATACCAACAGGCCGCAACTTGGACGAAAACTTCACAAGGTAAAATTTGCATGACCGCTAATACGGCAGAAGCATATACCTAGATGAATCCAAGAACATTCCCAAACTCATCCTCTGAAAACACAACATAGTGCAGTTTCAATCTCATGAGAGTCACTCATAAGATTGAAAACCATAAACTCCATCACGCATAGCAGGGACTAGCTACTATCGCATCCCCACTGACGTCATCAGCGCCCAACAGTGGGTGTAGACCATAGTATAAAAGTATGCTCTCACACATACAAATCCACACACCCACACATACTTCAGCATCCATTTATACAAAGTCTTTGTACTCAGTTTCTGTCGACACTCCGGAGGTGAAGGGCAAACTCAGCGATGACGAAGGCTAGCACTAAACGAGAAGGCTAATCAAAAAGTAGTCCAAATCTCTTCATTCAAGCTACGACTGCTTGTGAAGTCTAAATGATTTCATTTTAGTCTCTCCCAAACGAGCATCTAAATCTAAATCTAGCTGATAGGACAACGCACCATTTAAGATAGAAAGAATTATCACAATACCAACAGGCCGCAACTTGGACGAAAACTTCACAAGGTGAAATTTGAATGTCCGCTAATACGGCAGAAGCATATACCTAGATGAATCCAGGAACATTCATAAACTCATCCTCTAAATACAACATAGTGCAGTTTCAATCTCACGAGAGTCACTCATGAGATTGAAAACCATAAACTCCATCACACATAGTAGGGACTAGCTACTATGACATCCCCACTGACATCATCAGCGCCCAACAGTGGGTGTAGACCATAGTATAAAGGTATGCTCTCACACATACAAATCCACACACCCACACATACTTGAGCATCCATTTATACAAAGTCTTCGTATTGAGTCGGCACTCTGGAGGTGAAGGGCAAACTCATTCATGACGAAGGCTAGCACTAAAGGAGAAGGCTAATCAAAAAGTAGTCCAAATCTCTTCATTCAAGCTACAACTGCTTGTGAAGTCTAAACGATTTCATTTTAGTCTTTCCCAAACGAGCATCTAAATCTAAATCTAGTTGATAGGACAACGTACCATTTAAGATAGAAAGAATTATCGTAATACCTACACGCCGCTCCATTTCTTCATGCCTTGTTTTCACCTCTGTAAGTTGTCGACTAACATAATAGATGGGTTGCATTCTACATGCCTCTCCTTTTTGTAGCAATATAGCACAACTCAACATAAAGATACACTTCAATTTACATAAAAGTCTTGAGACTAAACAGGTGGCTTCAATATTGGGCCCAAGGACTCATGGCCTCCTTAAGTTGCTGAAAAGACTCTTGTTGCTCCACACCTCATTTGACAGGAACTCCTTTTCTTATCAACAAGTTCATGGGATGCACTATCTCTGTGAAATCATCACAAAAGCATTGACAATACTTGCTTTTTTCTAGAATTCTGCGAACACCAGTGACACTCTCAGGACTTGGCAATGCCATGATTGCTTGAACCTTGTCGGGATCCATTTGCAACTTAACCGATGAAGAAGAAGAGACAAGGTCTAGCTTCGAGGAGTCCAGCTCAAAGGATGAAGTGGAAGGAGTGGCCTTTGGTCTTTGTCTTGGTATTGATCGGGATGAGTCAGGAGGGAACAAGGTGGTGGTACAAGATCCTGTAGAGACACTTCATGTGGAGGATATGGAGCACACTAAACAACGCCAACGCAATGAAGAGCTTCTTGATGATTCTCTATTAGGTAGTGAGAAGCTCCAGTACTTTGATATGTTAGATGATTTTTCATATCTCTTTGCAACAAGCTATTCACAGGTTCGACCAGTCTCTCTTGTGGAGCACAAGATTGAGTTGAAGCCAGAAAGCAAGCCAATTATGCAAGGCTTAAGGCGATTGGGAATGATCCAAGCTGAGGTACTAAAGAAAGAGTTAACACAACTACTTGAGGCGGGATTTATCTTTCCTGTTGATGATTCAGAATGGAAATAAGTCGCGAGTTTGTGTGGACTTTTATCCTTTAAATACATGCACTAAGAGGAATCATTTTCCTTTGCCATTCCAAGATGAAATACTAGACCAAGTAGCAAGGCATGAGAGGTATTCTGTATGTGATGGGTATTCTGTACTTTCAAATTCGTATTCAGGAGGAAGATCAAAAGAAAACATTATTTGTCACACCTTGAGGAGTTTTTACTTACAAAGTGATGCCTTTTGGATTGATCAATGCATCAGCTACATTTCATACGCTCATAAGTCAAGTGCTCGAGCCTTACTTGGGAAAGTTCATAAGGGTGTTTTTCGATGATTTTTGCAGTTATTCTCGGCGCATAGATCACATGAAGAAGTTAAAGATGGCCTTAGCTAGGATTGATGAAGCAAAAGGGTGTCTAAATCCTAGAGTCATTTGGCTCAAACAAAAGTAGTCTTGTGGGGGCATATTGTGTCTGAAGAAGACTCGCAAACGAATCCTGACAAGGTTCAAGTAATCATGGCATTGCCAAGTCCTGAGAGTGTCACTGGTGTTCGCAAAATTCTAGAAAAAAGCAAGTATTATCAACGCTTTTGTGATGATTTCACAGAGAAAGTGCATCCCATGAACTTATTGATAAGAAAACGAGTTCCTTTCCAATGGGGTAGGGAGCAACAAGAGTCTTTTCAGCAACTTAAGGAGGCCATGAGTAAGGACCCAATATTGAAGCTTCCTGATTGGCCTTAATAGTTTTATGTATAGCAAAGTGTATCTTTGCATTCAGTAGGTGCTGTATTGCCACAAAAAGGAGAGACAGGTAGAATGCAACCCATCTATTATGCAAGCAGGATCTAAGAGAAGAAAAGAAATATGAGGAGGACATTAATGATGAAAGGGAGACACCACCAATAGCTTTTGTCTTGTATTTTGATGGGGCTTTTAGTCCTTTACGCCAACAAGGAGCCGAGGAGATAGTCTTGATGAATTCTGAAGGTCAAGAGGTGTGGGCAAGAAGACAAGAGCTTCCAAGTATCACAACTAACAATGCAGCTGAGTATAATGCTTTGATACTTGGTTTGGAGGGTTGTCTTCAAAGTCAAGTTAAAGAATTGGAAGTAAGAAAAGATTCTCAGCTTATTATAAAGCAAATGCAAGGGCATTACAAGACAAGAAGTCCTCATTTGAAGAAGCTTAATCAAAAGACTATGGCACTATGTAGTCAGTTTGATTTTTGCAAGTTTATTCATATAAAGAGAAAAGAAAATCAGAAGAGGACTTTGACCAGCAACATGAGCCTCCTGCAGATCCTCCAACCAGCAATGATCAGCCACTACCCCATGCCAATTTGCATGTTTCTCTTCCACCACAAAATGATCCCACTATTCATGATGCAACAACAAAGGCAAGTTCCCAAATGGCTTCTTGATACATTGAGGGACAGCAAATAAGATCAGCCTTTTGCTGCTCGGACAAGATCAAGGAATAGATAGATGCATAGTCACTTTCTTGACTTTGCACTCCTTGCTACAGCTTGCAATGAAGAGCCTTTATGCCATAAAGATGCTTTTGACAGCAAAGAGTGGATGGATGCAATGAAAGCTGAGTTACAATCCATTGCTAAAAATGACACATGGAAATTAGTAGATCTCCCTCCCGACAAGCATGCCATCGGTACTCAGTGGGTCTACAAATTAAAAAGGAAATCTAATAGCAGCATAGATCGATACAAAGCCCGTCTTGTTGCCAAAAGGGTATGCCCAACAACAAGGCATTGACTTTGAGGAGACATTTGCTCCCACATCCAGGATTAGTCTGTCACACAACCTCCTGGCTTTGAGATTATTTTGTGCTTTTTAGGTCACTTAGGACACTTAGTCCTATGTGACACCTAGGAACCTTAGTCCTTTGTAACACCTAGGACACTTAGTCCTAGGGTCTAGGTACAAGTACCTTGTATTCTCTTTTTTAATTTATCCTAGTTGACGTGACGGCTAATCTATCGACTCCTTTGCAACCTGCACTCTCTCTTTTTTCATTCAATCCTACAACAGTTTTTACCCCCTTCCAGTAAACTGCCCATATCTTTCCGACCGCTTCTCTGTTTCTTATGAAACTTATATCAAAGCAAAGCCCATTTCAAGGTGCATCTCAATATGTGATTGAATATTTTATATATTGTCTCTGCTGAAAGTTATAGGTCTCTGTATCTTATGACAGTTTGGAGAGTGTTTTGAGCTAAGTGTAAAGGTGTCTATGAAGGAGGTGCAATGTTTTCTCAAAAACCTACCCATCCGACCCAATCAGCCCCTTCAAACTCCTCGATATATATCAATTCATGTCATGTTGAGCCACAAGATCTTCTTTCAACAACGTATCGCTCTTCTCTTTGACGTAGAACGGCTTGCTGAGATTATGACCTCCACTGATTCTTTCCCTCTCCCTATGCTTGAGTACAACATCACTTGGGATGTTGTCATCTTCATTCTCCTCTAAGGGAGGAAAGTATGGTGTGGTCTCTTGGTATAAAAGCTTCTTTTTAAGGTCCATTTCCCAGTGATAACTATCTCTATCACTCAGTTCGAAAGCAGCAAGAAGTGAAGATCACTCAATTCGAAAGCAACAAGAAGTGAAGAGGTGCGTGAAGTTTATTACCCCAACTTCATGTCAAATCTTTTGGTAAAGATGCCGAGTACGTTTGATATTGGATTCATTCCACATTACTAAACGATCTCGTGTGTACTTAATTGCATGCTATGCCTAGTATAGGCATGTGTTTTCTGATGTGATAAAGAAGATGCTTGAAAGAACTCCGTTAAAAGAGATTGCAACCCGTTTAAGAGAACTAGAAGATTGTGAAGGTGATGCTCAAGCTATTCGCACGGTCATCATGATCATATCCTTTATGTTTGCACTCTTGTATATGTTGGTGAATCGACAACGCCGTCAGCAAAAAAACACAATGATAGATTGGGGATTGTTTCATGCACTGGCAGCTTGGTGTGAGAAGAGTTGAGTCTTTTGATAGCTTTTGACTATAACAATGGAGTGGTGATTCTCAATGCTTTCAACTTCTTTTGCTATGCAAATGATAAAAAGTACAATATCTTGAAGCTATTATCTGCACTTCTAATTGTGACAAGGGTGATCCTTGAATGCATGTATACACAATGTTTTCATGGTGCTCTTATTTTTGAAGATTGTATTGAGGATCACATTGTGAAGGGTTTTCAACAAGTAATTATGCATAATAAGTTGGTCTTGGTATGCTAAGGCTCTCTGAGATCTTGTTTGGATCTTGTTTAGATCTATCAAGAGAAAGATGAGATGGTCTCTGCATTGGCAATCCGATATGAAAAAGACCTTGAGATAAGAGTGGGGTCACTTGCTATGAATGTAATGAAAAAGATCACTATCGCCCCGAGTGTCCTAGATTGAGAAAGAAAGAAGAAAAACAAGTATCCTTGTTAGAAGCTTCTTCAGGGGATGAGAAAAGAGAGAGAATGATGGCTAAACGGGGGCATAGTAAAGCAAAAGAAGAAGAAGAAAGCAAGGAAGAAGTAGATGAGGAACATCAGGAAGAGGAATATGGTCGTAAGAAAAAGAAGGCATGTAGAAGGAGAATTAGCCAGTCAGACTTTTCTTTAGAACAAAGCATTGGAAGCTATGACTTATTGTCCGACCTTTAAAAAAAAGAAGCTCATATCACCTTTGGTTAATTACTTGCTTTGTCTCCGAAACTACGAAAGGAATGGAAAAAACTAGCAAGGACAAGAGTGTCAAAGAAGAAAAAGAAGAAAAGTACCAGTCTTGTTGTTCAAAAGGTAGATATAGAGGTTTGTGATGATGTACCTGTGGTTGATGTGATCATTCATGTTTAAGTGATTTCTAATGATTACATTGATGGAGGTCCATCAATTAATGTCATGAGTGAGAAGACCATGATAGATGCCGATTTAAAATACTCTAGTACTACCTCTCCTTATCGCATCGAATTGACTGACAACACTAGGATAAAGACCTTGGGAGTTGTGAAGAATCTAGAAGTGGATGTATGTGGAATTTTTGTGCCGACTACTTTTCAGGTGATCCCTACCAAGCCAGATGCACGTGCCTATCCATTGATTTTGGGAAGGCCTTAGCTACGCAAGGTAAAGGATGTTCAAAAGTGGGATACTGGAGAATTGATTTTGCAGGGAAATGATAAGAAGGTGCGCTAGAACATCAGAAGCCGCAAAAAGGAAGTTGTAAAGGAGAAGTCTTCAACATCAGAGAGTTCAAGCTCTGACTTAACCGATGAAGAAGAAGAGACAGGGTGTAGCTCCGAGGAGTCTAGCTCAGAGGGTACGCTACAACATCAGAAGCCGCAAAAAAGAAGTTGTCAAGGAGAAGTCTTTAACATCAGAGAGTTCAAGCTCTAACTTAACCGATGAAGAAGAAGAGACAGAGTGTAGCTCCGAGGAGTCCAGCTCAGAGGGTAAAGTAGAAGAAGTGACCTTTGGTCTTTGTCTTGGTGCTGATCGGGATGAGTTAGGAGGGAACAAGGTGGTGGTATAAGAAGATCCTGTACAGACACTTCATGTGGAGGATGTGGAGCACACTAAACGACGCCAACGCAATGAAGAGCTTCTTGGCGATTCTCTATCAGGTTGTGTGTGATGTATTATGGGTACTTTCAAATTTGTATTCGGAAGGAAGATCAAAAGAAAACATCATTTGTCACACCTTGGGGAGTTTTTGCTGACAGAGTGATGCCTTTTGGGTTAACCAATGCACCAGCTACATTTCAATAAGCGCATAGATCACATGGAGAAGTTAAAGATGGCCTTAGCTAAGATTGATGAAGCAAAAGAGTGTCTAAATCCTAGCAAGTGTCATTTGGCTCAAACAAAAGTAGTCTTGTTGGAGCATAGGTGCAGCTAGTACTTATTCTATATGTGGATGACCTTATCCTTACAGGAGATCACTCAAAGAAAATTGATCAAGTCAAGAAACTACTCATGGAGGAATTTGAGATGACGGACTTGGGAATTCATTATTATTTTCTTGGGATCGAAGTGAAGCAAGAGAAGAGCAACATATTCATCTCCCAAGAGAAGTACTGCAGGGAGTTACTCAAGCGACTTCAGATGGAAGACCGCAAGACGGCAATAACTCCCATGGAGGTTAATATGAAGCTAAGCGTACATGATACATCTCAGCAGGTTGATGCATCTCCGTATCGACGGATGGTGGGTAGTCTACTTTATCTCACCAACACTAGGCCAAACATTTCCTTTGCAATAGGGTTGCTCTGTCAATTCTCCGCCAAACCCTAGAAGAATCATTGGGAGGCAGGCATGAGGGTGCTGAAATACTTGAAGGCCTACAGTATTACCTATAGTAAAGGTGTTGAGTTACATGGATTCTATGATAGTGATTGGGCAGGTGTTGGTGACACCAAGCATTCAACTACAGGGTACTGTTTCTTACTTGCATCAGGGGCCATTTCATGGCCAAGCAAGAAACAAACCTCTATTGCCCTTTCATCGACAAAGGCAAAGTACAAGGCTGCTTGCATAGCAGCATGCAAGACAAGGTGGCTCAAGTGGATCCTGGAGGACATGGACGTGACTTAGGAGGATGCGACAGTGGTCATGAGCGACAACCAGAGTTGCATTGCCATTGCCCTTCCACACACGGATGAAGCATATCGAAGTCCACTACCACTTTGTATGAGAACTCATTATCGACAGTATCATGGAGCTAATGTGCTGGCCTACTGCTGACAACATATTGGACGCGCTCCCCAACAGGGAGCAGTTGGAGAACCTCATTCAACGCATGGGGATCGGCCCACAGTTGTGTCATTGAGAGGGGGTGTTAGAAATCAATGTCCCCACTTGTGAGCGACAAGTAGATGATAGGGGGCCGGGGAGGGATACTCAGCACATACTTGGCATCAGGCATCAAAGGAGGCAAGGATCTGCAGCAGACATCGCGGATCTGAGGCGCCTTCTAGGACTGGTTATCGCACCATCTCTTGGGCAGCAGATGGGTCTGCAGGGATACACAATGGCCTGGCAGCAGCAGCAGCAGCAGCACATCTTATATAGGCCATGAAGGAAGTTTGCTGACAAGCCGACCTGTCAGGTCGGTTAGGGGGGCAGCTAGTCGATGCATACAGCAGGGGGGTTGGTAGGCTTATTGGCCCAGAACATGGGCTATATAAAGCCTCCTTCACTCCGCACTTTTCTCATCCAGTGTGCAGCAGAAGCCTCCACCACAGGCAGCGCAACATACTTGTGAGAGGCCATCTTTGGCAGAGCTCATCCTGAGCGAGTGTTCCCACTGTTTGGTAGAGATATATCTCTGAGTTCTCTCTCATCTCTATGCTGTCTATTCCCAGTGAGGTTTGCATCATTGTGATCATCTGTTAGAGTGTATACTTGGAGCTGAAGGGTCTAGACGTGTGAGTGATTCTATCCTTCTATTTCCAACACTAGATAGGTATACAGTAAGTGTTGTATCTGCCAGATTTCTTATATGCATGCTATCACATGCATCCTTGCACTTGGGTGCAAAGTGACACACTAGCTACATCGACAAGTGCGTAATAGTTCCCTAATAGGAGTTTTTGTCGTATGCTGTGACCCCTTTGTGAGCCCTTGTCCAGGGATAGTCAGGCACAAGCTACGTAAGTCAGTCTCTCAGCCTTAGGTCAAGTCAGAAGATCAGTCCTTGTTCACTAGTACCCACTGGAGAACCGTAGGGTAGTGTTTCCGTCTTAGGTTTAGGGATAGGTTTAGGTCCAGCCTAGGATAGGAGCCCTTCTGGGCCCCCTCAGGGCTGGAACAAGTGAAGAGAATGGCAAGGGAAGGGCTGCCTTTATAGGCTACCCTGCACCCCTCGCTAGGGCTGCCTTTATGGGGCCTAGGGCTGGCATTTATAGGGTTTAGGGCTGGCATTTATCGGGCCTAGGAATGCCATTTATGGGGTCAGCCAACCAGCCCCAAAAGCCCTATAAATAGGGGGCCTCCAGGCCCTCTTTCCTCATTCAGTTCTCCCAGCACTTCAGCCTCCTACAGCTCCTCCTCAGCCCCCTCTGAACAGCCTGACACTCACCCTCTGACCAGCCTCAGCCTTTGGCATCAGTTCAGCCCTCTGGGAAGGTGTTCACGCAGTGCATCAGACGGGGATTCGGGACAGTGAACAGAGTAAGGTTTGGGGTCTGTTTCAGCAGCTCTTTCAGTTATCTTTTACAGCTTTACACAGCTCATTCTCAGCTCTATATTTCAGTCATCTCTCAGCTCTCTTATAGGATCTATCACTCCTAGTTTTCACTCTCTCACTCACGCAATAACCCTGCATTCCAGTGGACAGCACAAGCCTCTCCCTTGCCTTGCAGAAGCGTCCTACATCGTCAATGTGGACAGCATCAAGGTCTCGGTATTGGTCGGCGTTGCCTCTCAGGTCTTTGGGTCTCCTCTACGTGTGCAAAGTGAGCTCTTCAAAAGCGCGTTTTCCGTGCTCTCTTGAAGAGTGTTCTTTGTATTTCTCAGTTCTCCAAGTATAAAGCAAATTCTCCCCTGATTGGGGGAGGGGGCCCTCAGTGGGTACAGGGACCAAATCGGTTGTCGACTCTCATCTCCTTTCTTTCTCTATGGTGTATAACGCTAATTCCTCGCTAAAGGTTTAAAGAAAGTCTTGCTGTGAATTACACGATCAAATTACCGTTGCATGTTACATTCAGCCTCCTCAGTTCCCTCGCTCCTCCTCCAATATCAAAGCTTCGGTCTGTATCCAGCTTGACTACCGCGAGTGTATGGTTGTGTTGAGATCCGGAAAGGACACACAATCAAGCGCCATGGAAGGGTCAAGAAAAGGACTCAACCTTGAAAACTTTGAAGAGGAGAAAGACTACCAACAAGATACACTTCCGCCAAGTGCTCAAGAAGTGTTCGCGAACCTTCTAGAGCAGAATCGGTCCTCATATAGCAACTTGACGAACATTCATCCCAGCTAGAAGAACGCAGAAGACAGCTGGACCAGACAAAACAACGTTTGGAGGAAAAAGAAGCAGAAAAGCTGCTAGAAGAAAGAGAAACCACAGATTTTGAAAATTTGCTCTTGTTGATGCATGAGGAACGCAAAAATGAGGAGGCACTGCGACGCGCAGAGCTGCCCAGGCAGAGAGGCAACAAAAGCTAGACCGAGAGGCGATGCTTCTCCAACACAAACAGATGTTAGCCGCTATGCAGGCAAGCTTCGTCATCTGCAAAGGTAACATCACTCACTTGGTCCACTCCAAATTTTGTTAAGTATGATGGTAAGTCTGACCATTCAGCAATTTTGCAATTTATTCATCAGTTCGTAGCTCATTTTCCATTAGCGCGGATTCAAGATGAGCAAGACAAAGTCCAGAGCACTCAACAAGCTTACAGTAAGCAACAAGTTTCCTATGTCCCGCATCGAGTACATCTTGGAATGCCTCAATGGTGCAAAATTTTTCTCAAAGATTGACCTCAAGAGTGGCTACCATCAAGTTCGGATTTTTGAAGCTGACATCCCAAAGACAGCTTTCCGAGCATATTCTATTCCAACATAGGCATCAGCAATGTTGTCTGCGATATGCCTATGAGGAACAAAAACATATTGTGCAAGATGCAACCCATCATGCAAATAGCCTTTTATCCGATCAACAATCATTTTGATAGTAAATTTGTAAATAGCTAGCATAAGCGTGATAGGTCTCCAATCAGCCAAAGATTCACAGAGTTGCTTTTTTGGAAGGAGTTTAACAAGACCTCTCTTAAAACCTCCAAAATTGGCTCCATGATGGGCGATGTATAGAGTATAGATGTGTATACAAAGAATTGGGGTCAAGGGGGAAGCATTAGATAGCACATAGGCATCGTGGCCTGCAATTTCACACTCAAAGCTTTTGAAAAAACATCTTAGTTACACATGTAATATGCAATTTAGGCCATTTGCCCACATGTGCACATATGCCTCCCCTTAGCTACCCCAGCTAAGGTCCCATACATGTGTCACCAAGGCCCACATGTTAAGTGGCCTTTTAATCATAGGAGCATCACGCGGTCACATGACTCTCCCTGACATACATTAAGCCATTCTATAGCAAACAGAGGTTTTCAATGGCAGGCTGCAGTGTTAACATGGCATCCCCTGCAAGAAAAGGAACCCCTTTGAGGTGAGATTAACAGATGTGCCTCCTTGATAGGCAAGCGAAATTCCCACAATCATCGCCTCTTGGATTGCTGATTTGTATGGTTCGAGCATTAATAGAAAGATCCTTCTCGAAGAGGCGCACAAAAGGGAGGGGAGGGGGGGAGGGGGGGGGGGGGGGCAAAAAGTAGAAGAACCATTATTCTAGGACTGGCAGGTGCGTTAGGGCGCTGTGACGTGCAATAAGCCATCTACAGCAGTAGATACAAAAAGAAGGAATGACAAGTGTGGCACCACAAAGAAGGAAACATCTCAAATTAACTTTAATTATGCTTATACAAGTGAAAGATTGCAAAAGAAAAAAAGGTGATATATCACAGTAGCCAATTTGCTACAACCCTCGTAGTCCACAACTGATTACAACTAATAATCCTTGCTACACGACACCATTTTTTGAAGAAGTCTTAGCTTCGGCTCTCAAAGTCTTAGCTATTTAAAGCCCATTTTGTGACACTTACATTTCATTCATGGACCGTTTGCCACAACATCTCGAACCGTCATCTTGACACACTAAGATTACCGACAGGGCAAGTGCATGTGCCTTGTGTACACTCACAAGACAAAAGTCACCCCTTGCCGGATTGTTGTGCCTCCTCCCTACTCAAAATGGTGGTTGATATGTATGTATGTATGTATAGAGAGAGAGAGAGAGAGCATGTGCAAGTGTGTGCATGGTATGTGTACATGCGGGCACGCATGAGTGTGTACTTAGGTGTATTGATGATGCTGGTACTGTGCTCCCTTTTTCTCTGGCAGCCACACCAGATATGGATTGGGCTCTCATTATCGTCCTTTGGGGCAACAATTTACTTCTATGCTTTCGCCTTTTGTTCCGATTTCTCCTTTGGAACTCTAGGACCGGCTGGAAGATTGGACTTTGACTTCTCCAGGGTCCTCTTCTCGTCCTTTGAGGCTATCTCACATTACTGTGCCTGCATTGTATAAAATGCTTTTGCCTCAACCTTGGGTTTCAAAGAGAGGTGATTCTGTTTGGCGAATGCATCACCCAACCAAGTGGTGGAGGAAAAGATTACACGAACTTTGGGCCTATAAAGTACCGCTTCGGCAACAAGTTTTCTTTTGGCGAGTTCTTTTGGGAGTGTTTCCATCTGGACAGCTATTGGCTCATCGACACATTGCTCTTGCACTTTGCCACAGATGTTCTGCTTCTTCGAAGACTGTGCCTCGCTTGTTTTGGCATTGTCCGTGCTCTCGTGAGTTTTTTTATCTGCTTCGACAGCGCCTGCAAGCGAGATTCCGATCTGTTCCGTTTAAGAAGTTCTTTTGGCTATTTGGGTTTCATCCATCCAGAGTGGAGTTTCATCTTTTCTTCGTTTGGGTTCGCTAGTGGGCACTATGGACTTTATGGACATATAGGAATTGTAAAGTCTTTGGTGATCCTACTTTCTCTCTGTTTGGCTTTTTCAGGCATTCTCTGCAGCAACCTTTCTTTGATTACTTGCAGACCTACTGCATAGATCATGAGGTCTTTTTGGCATATACTGAAATTTTCAGTTGATGTAATTGTAGCACCTTGTTTTGAGGTTGCTACTCAGGTAATATAATCAATCAAAGATTTCACCCAAAAAAAGTGTACTTAGGTGAGAGCAAGAATCAGGGAATAAAAGAGCTCAAGTCGATTAGGAGTGTGGAGGTCAGATCAATCAAGGAGTGGGATATTGAGTTTATGGGCCTCTCCAAAATCCATTTTAGCCCACCCTAGCGAGAACACCCTAGCAATTCTAGTGCTAACCCCCACTAGCTTAGCTATTTTCCCCCTTCTTACACATCTAAAATTAAGGCTCACAAGAAAAAAGCCGGCTCATTTATTACAAGCAGCAAAGGAATCCAGTAAGTTAAGGGTTCCTATCAGTCATTCAGGTTGTGCCCAGAGAAGAGAGGCAATTTTGACACACAGACAAATCTTATTTTGAGATCATTTAGTGCTAGAAATGCAGACTTCTACCCTCAACCTATGGGCTTGGGTGAAACTTCATAAGATGTCAGGCATAACAAGACATGTTGGAGACGTGGAACATCAGAAATGTCTTGATGTAATATGATAACAGAGGAAAACAAAGATTCATCCTTTGAATGGGAATGGTTGGCTCCTACAAAATCGCAATTTCGGATGGAAGCATCAGTAGGTTGATACTTCAGCTATATGCAGGGGATCTCAGACTACCTGGAGCTGGTGGTGTAGATTACGTGTCACTACTTTTAGTCCCTTTTTCAATATTTCATTGCCACACAAGAAAATTTTAACCTAAACAAGGCTTAGGGACCAAGGACAACACACAGTCTAACAAAGTGAGTGCTATAGACTTCTGACTGGGCTTAACATGGAATCACTCTGGCGGAGTAAACTGCATATAGCATCAATTTGATCAAATTAAAAGTTCTTGAGACTCAGTGCAAGGACCTAGAGATGCAGAGCTATCACAACAGGTCAGGTTAAGATAGTGTGCACCGATCATGATCTAGCATTAACACTGGTGTACTTAAACGCAGCATTGAATGTGCAAAACAGTGCACAATCTTGGCAAGTTTGCCTCTATGAGGAGCTATAACCTAATGGCCTCCATTAACCAACTCCAGAGACTATGGTTCCATTAACCAACTCCAGAGATTTCATCCCATACTTACAATTAGGGTAGGCATTGCATCCCCAACCCCACAAACACATACATCTGATTTAGTAAGGAGATATAACTGGGATTAATTTTAAGAAAACATTTGCCTAAAAACGGATCTCTCTTTGATGTGGTTCATGACGGGGGTCTATAAGGTAGGCAGATAAGAGGCAAAAGAGGCACCTTATGATGAGTTTCAAAAAACTTGATGACTTCTTCCATGTGATTGCGATAGAAGCCCTGCATAATGAAGAATATTATGCAAAAACTATATGGGAAATCGAGAAAATGTCCATAGCTAGAAATATGAGGAGATGTATTATTACCTCCACATATCCGAGAAGACCAGAGCTCAAATCACCAGCAGGAAAGCCCATTGCAATAATGTTGTCAGTGATATATGCCAGATCAAGATCAAAGCCACCCTCCTGCATCGTAATACAGTTTTTCAAGTTATGTGAAAAATCAACAAGAGTTTTTGTAAGCCTGATAAATTAGTCAAGTAAGGTTACCACACCTCCTTCCAAGGGGAAACAAAACATGTACAAAAGCAGAGACTCAGCAACCAAATCCTGAAGACTGGAATATGCTTGGATGAAACCATACCAGCTAAGGTGGACTAATACGTTAAATGGACTTGTTTATTTACCTGATATCTTCGTTTGTTCTGAGATACAAGATGGCGAGCTTTTGTTTGAACTGCCTTCATGGCATTTCTTGATGTATCAAAAAATCCTTTTGTAAAAGTCCCAAATGCCCCCTCTTGGGCAGCAGGTGGTACCGAACTGCCCTCAAGTGGTGCCTCAACAACCGGAATCTTGGCAGAAGATCGTTTGCCAAACCCACTCGTAAGGAGACTGAATGGATTCTTCCCACCTTCCCCTGATACGGAATCCTGTGGTGTAGATTGTGAATTGATTCGAAGGCCCTTGGCCCAAGAGGCTAGACCAGCAGCAGAAAACTTTCCAGAGGAATCCGAAGCAGTCCTTGATAGAAATCCAGTGTTCTTCGAAAGCAAATCTGACTGAGAGTTACTTTCTTCTAGAACAGAATAATGATCATTACTCACAGAAAGTTCAGGAACTGAAGTAGACATCTGGTCCAAGTTTCTCTCTCCACCAGAATCTGGATGTTCTTCCATAATCATCCTACTGCAGCCACCGTTTTTGCAAGATGATATGGCGCTTCAACCTCGCACAACCCAAAAACAACAGAAAATTTTAGTAATACATTTGAAAACGGCATTAGAGAAAAATATGGTTGTTCATTTTATCACACATCTTTACTGTGATCTAACCTTCCCAAACTCTTTGTTAGAGATTAACATTGCATGGGACTTACTTCTAGGCCAAGCCCAAACCATGATGCGCAGCGAGAAATATCTTGACCCACAAGCTCACTACTTGAACTGGACCCTAGGGCCTACTGAAAAGTAGAACCATGTTGAACTCCACGCACAGACCTGGAAATAGATAGCGAGGTATGAACAAGTATGTCCATAAATAGGACCTGGGCACCAGGGCAGTAGCACAGGGTGTCAAGCTCTGCATCAATGGGATGGCAGAGAAGCGGACCTTCATTGTCCACCCAGTTAGGTCTGGCAGACATCATTTTAGGTGCACCATAGCTTGCCAACCATAGAGAGGCGGTCAGTGGGCAAGACCGCACCTTAACACTGCAGGATGTAGACATAAAGTCCTGGGTGCTTCAGAGGGTCTCACAAAAAGCTAGTAGCCTGAAGATGATGGATGACAAGTTAGCCAGAGATGGGATTTGGTAGTATAAGCCAGATCCCCATGGAGACAATGTTGCAGGTGCCGGCCATCCAGTCCCGACCGTCTCCGAACCACAGATCCAGTGAGTTCTTGAGCACAGGTCTGCAGACTCTGAGCCAACTTCAACACAAGGGATGTCACGGGCATCCTTAGCCCATGGCCATTTGTTTGCAGTAGACAGTAGGAGAGAGGGACAAGGCCAGCAGCAGCAGATCTGGGCTATTTTTGGGCGCATATCCAGTCAGGTTAAGGAGCTGCTGGCCCGCGGCAGAGACAGCTCCTACATACTGGTCGGCCAGTCTGTGACAGGGCAGCCAGGATCTCTAAAAGGAGGGTCTTCTCTCCTCATTTCTCATGCTAGTCCCAACAACATGAATAAAGATAGTAGTTAGAATAACTGTCAGTGCAACAATGATGTGCTATATCCTATGCATATACAGGCTCTCTCTCTCTCTCTTACTTAGCGTTAGTATTCCATGCCTCCACACCCAGTAGTTAGTACGGGCATGGTTAATGAGCGAGTTATGGAGCTGGCTTCTCACTTTCAACCGTTCTTGGAAGCTCTAACATTGGTTCTTCTTGCAGTTCCTCTATAAGCGACCAAGCATTTCCATTCTTAAATCCACACGAACATCACAGGTTCTGCCCGATATAAAAATTCAAGGGCCACCATTGGAAGCGTTAGATTGCCAATTTTCAGTGCCTCGAAAATGATAGAGTGCCTGCTCATCTTCGCATATCTTTGTCAGGGAAGTTAACTGTGTTCCATTCGCTAAGGAAACGCCTTACCGCTTGCGCATCGCCTATAAGAAGTATGGCAGCAAGAGTAAGCTTGATGATGTCGGCAATCCGGCCGCCATTCTTGATCGACCCTCTGGCTATCTCGTGCGTAACCGTCACAAAGAGTACATTTGGCAGACAAGACGCAGTCTGGTAGCAAGGTGCAGTAGAAAGGTCCGACAATCTTAGATCAAAAGGTCGACAACAAGCGTCCACGGGATATAAAGAGCTAAGAGTGTCAGCAAATGTGAGAAGGAGCTGGAATTTCAGGGTCTAAACGGCGACGTTGTGAGCTATGGAGACTGCAATCCTAAATCGCGCACGAAAGCTGATCATGCAAGGCGGGATCGGAGGGATAAACAAGAAAGAAAGGCTTCAAAGTTCTAAAATCATGCAAAACAAACGAAATCAGGAAGAAACAAAAGGGGGAGACGAGCAAACGGAGGAACAAACCAGATTGGGGCGGATGAACGATGGATTGGAGTGCAGCAGCTCTACGATCATCGAGCATTGCGAGCAGGGAAAATCTCCATCTCCGGATGTTTTGCCGAAATTTTTGATTTCAACGGAGCTCAGATTGTTTGGAAACACAGGCTCGTTGCTCTCTCTCTCTCTCTCCCTCTCTCTCTGTTTCTGTAGATCTCTCTCCCCTGCCCGTACAGTACGGAACTCTCGTTAATGATTACGACCGCGTGATTATGGCTATAATTAATGATTAATGAAACAGAAACCCCCCCCTCAAATTTTGTTACCCGCCCTTCGCTTTCTTTTTTTTCCCGTTGCCCCGTTGCCCGTGGCAACATTTTTTATTTCCCCAAAAATGTTTGTGCACGTCTCCCTTGTGCCTACCCACGCACACAAAACCAAGGTGAATGATATATATCCATCATTCATTAGGCCTCCCTGCGGGTGAGTGAAATGCTTAAGAGAGAGCATAAAATTGGAGGCATGAAGTGTACAAAGAGTTGTAAATGCAAATGGTCCAAAAGTCAATAAGATGAATTTCGTTGGGGGAGAGAGAGAGAGAGAGAGAGAGGAGGGGGGGGGGGGGGGGGGGGGACTTGCACACAGAGAGAGAGAGAGAGAGAGAGAGGAGAAAGAAAGGAGAGAGAAAAGGAGAAGAGAAAGGGGAGAGAGAGAGAGAGAATGAAGTCACTAAATGCATGCATTAAAGCCTCTTACAAGGAGCATACTTGGATCAATCACCTTTGTACCAAAGTCATATATACCAGCTGCCAAAGTTGCTAGCAACCAATAGGAAATTCTCACCCCAACAAATAAAAATAATCAAGATTTTTAGCTTTGCAAAACTCAAACCGTTGCTAAGGTTAGAGGCCAAAAACTCATCTTTGACTTGACCCTATATGTGTACCCTTGGACCCTTGCTCACTTCACCCACTTGTTATCAGTCTGCAATGGCGCTCACTTCCCCACGTGCCACGAACTCCCGTCATCACGACCAACGAATTGTGCTTACAAAGCTTCATGGAATGCGTCCCCCTAAGCACAACTAGATTACTAGAACTGTTTTCAAAGGAATTGTGCTTAAATAGCTTCATGGAAAATCACACTTGGAACTGTTTTGAAAGGGAGAACAGGCTTGTATAAAGCCTAGGTATGCACAACAAATTTCATTGTAGATAGACCGAGTATGCAATTGAACTGTCATTGGGCTAATTATTTTAGCATTTACCTCAAGATATGGAAGCCAAAAGTCAAGAGACTCTAAGAAGGTGTTTGATGAGCCATTCCTAGGAGGAGCTTTGCTGTAAGACCAAGGATAAGGCCATGGAACGGAATGTGATTAGCTTCTTTGATGTAAGATACATAAAAGGTTTTCAAGAATGGAGTGACCATAGGACGTTTTCAAGAACACACACTAAGAGCATGTATAAAACAGTTTGCATTCCTATCTCATCCTTACGTGTGAGACAAGAATTATGCTAGCTCAACCTCTAAAACAGTGTGCATTCCTATCTCATCCTCACGTGTGAGACAAGACTTATGCTAGCTCAACCTCTATGTGGGTCTCTCAATGGCTAGGCATAATCAAGTGTAGTTATTGATAGTGTCTTGGGGGAAAGAGCATTGTGATATTTATTAAGTGATGATAATAAGGCACAATGGGAAGATCGCAAATAGTAACATCATATTCATGCCTTCTGCTTGTAGTGATTGTGCTTGTTTTGGAAAACTGCTCTTTGAAGAGAGGTTTGATCTTGAACTTTTTCTTTCCTTTCCTGATTGTGATTCTTTCTAATCCCCAATCTTGTTTTACTTTGGCAGCTCTCAACCATGGTCTTCCCAAGAGCATGGAATATGCACAATCTTTTTCTTTCATTCTCAGTACCACAAATGTCATTGGTGAATGTTAGTCCCAAAATGCTTATCTCTTGACCCCTAAGAATTCCAAGTGGTTGATTTCTTCTTTGGTTAGCTATTCTGACTTGAAATGGAGCTGGTGCAAGTTGATTGCAACAAAACTTCTTGAACAAATCCTTAGATAGGATGTTCAGTGTTCACTCCTGACCCTCCATCTAGAAGCGATTCTAGGATCCTTTGTCTTTTATAATCCACATGTATTAGTGGGACTTGGTAATCCACATCCTCTATGGTGTAAGTATATATATCTAGTGTTTCCTCTTCATCTTCATCTTGTGGATGATTCTGTATGTAAGTATTTTTCTCAGAGTGTAAACTCTAACATATTTGCTTCTTAAATGCTAGAACCAGAATCAAAAGCTGATCCAATGTAATTTGGACCTTAGAGTTCAGGAGCTTTTTGAAGAGTGGTGTGGAATGATGTTGTTGATCACTTACATTCTGTTGCATCTAACTTTTGTCATTCAATGTGTCATTGTGCATAGGAACCATTTGTTCCTCTGTAATCTCAGTTAACTGTGCTGTGCTACTACTGTTGTCCTATTGTTTATCTGTTTTTTAGCTTGTTCCACCAGTGAGCTCAAGTTCTTGTTTCGGAAGGTATAGTTGGCTGGAGGAAGATTGCCCTGATGCTTGTGCATTCATTGTACTTCTGCTTTTTTTAGTAATATTTTTTTGTTGCAGATTATTGCCTGCATGTTGTTGTCAGACTATTTTTGGAAGAGAACTATCGGGCTGGGCTCCAACTTGCCTCGGATCATCTTTACCCTTACTGTCTTTGCATTGTGGTGGGCTGTCTTTGCATGTTGTCCTGCATTGTTGTCAAGTACTTATTGTAGGACTTTGTTTCTGATTTGTGCCTAGTTGGGCCAATTCATGGGCTTTGTTGTATCTTTTGGGGCATCTCCGATCCTAGGCAATGGCTTTGTACCTTTAGACCGTGTCACAGCCAATGTCTCACTGTTTCTCTGATTCCTGTGTCCTTGTAGATTACAATCATCAGTAATTGGCACCAAGTAAACCATGTTGACATGTGGTAGTGGCTGCTGCTATTAGTTTTGGTTACCTCTTTCATTGTATTGAATGATAAGTATTCCTCTTTCTTCTCTGTGCTTACACCATAATTCACATTATGGTAACAGTCAAATTTCTAAGCATCATTCACTAGATAAGGCCACTACTCTAGACTGTGAGTAGTTACAAAATGGCCTCCACTCTTATAATATTGTTACTCCCCAAAGTTATGGCCACGAGGTGGACCTCAACATGAGTGTTGCTCATTGCATGTAACATACTAGTTGGACCATGTAACACTATGGCATTGTGGTTCTCTTCGTCCTAATTAATATATGCTTAACATTCATTTGCATCTATGGCCAAGGTCTACATTTGGATCAAGCAACCCTGGAAAGCTTCAAAACTATAATTCCCAAAGATTCGACATAGTGGCAATGTTCATGAGGTCGACTCAAACATCTAGTGGATGAGTGCCTATGTGATTTGATCCAGATGGAGGTGTGCATTTAACAAGTATAAGGGAAGCAACATGATTATCTCTCAACTCTATCTTTTAGTTTCTTTAAGATTCAATGGCTTCAAGGATGTCATTACCCAACTCTAGGGACATTGGAAAGTGAGAGGTGGAACGGGTGTCTCTGCCACAAGTCCAGGTGTTGATGTAGTTGTGTTGGGGGGGTTAGAGATGTGTTAGTGTTGTAGGGACCGTCATGTTAATAATGTGCCTAGGATTGTCCCTTGTGTGTAGGGAAATGTGCCGATGTAGATGGATCGTCAATCGGAGGTCACGACATAAATTTATGAGCGAATTAGTGCAAAAAGAGGCCCACATGGGGGCACAAATTAACGAGTTCTAGGGATGCCGAAATGGTGTATAATGGGCTGGAAAAATGCCTTGTAGCGTGGTGTTTCCATGTGTGAAACTGTGGTACAAACGGGGTCTAGTTTGGTCGCCAAATGGATGAGTTATGATATGGTAAAGTACGGCCTTTTTGTGTGTGTTGGGGGGGGGGTTTCCCTTGGTCAAAGGTGTGATGTGAATGGCCCCAGGATTTGAGTGGAACTAGATTAGGGTTGGTTAGTCTAACTAGTCAATTATCCTAACTATCCAGTTACTCTAACTATTAGGTAGAGTGACTAGGTTAGTTTAATTCAATTAGTTGAAGTAGCCTAACTAGATAGTTAGTGTACTAACCTAACTCTATTGTGATTAAGACTAACTAAGTTTAATACTAACTAAATTGTAGTTATCTTAACTTAACCTATCCTGTTAGTCTAACCTTACCAAACCTAACCTTGTTTAACACTAACCTAACGCAACTTACTAACCTAACCTGTATACCTAACTTAACCTAGGTTAGAGTTATGGTTAGGTTAGTTTTAGGGTGGGTTAGTTTTTTTTTAAAAACGGTGGGGGGGGTGGCGGTCGCCTGGAGGGGAGCCGAGGGTGGCGAGGAGTGGGGGGTGGAGGAGAAGGAGGGGAGGGAGCAGATGGAGACAGAGGTAGTGAGGATGGGATGGGGGGGAGGTAGGAGATGGAGGTGGAGGTAGCGGAGAGCAGAGGGGGCGATTCCATTGCGGAGGAAGAGGAGGCGACGGGCACTACATGGGCACCACCACTGCCTATTGGCGAGGTTTGCCGATGCGCTGCTGGTGAGGTAGGCATCGCTACCTCTAGCACACCTCCGCTGCCTATAGCGGACTGTGTAGAGTAGGGCCTAAGGCCCTTAAGAGAGCATAAGGGGGGGAGGGGGGGTTTGGTAGGGCGGGGGAGAGGGGGGGTTGGAGGGGGGGGGTGGGAGTGGGATGGAGGGAGGGGGGAGGGGGTAGAGGGGAGCGAGGGAATGGAGGGGGGCGGAATTCGAGGGGGGATGGACGGGGTGGTGGAGGGGGGGGAGGGATGGACGGGGTGGAGGGGGAGGGGGGGGGATGGAGGGGGAGGGGGAGGGGGGGGGGGGGATGGAGGGGAAGGGGGAGGGGGGAGGGGGGAGGGAGGGGGGGGGTGGAGGGGGGTGGAGGGGTGGAGAGGGGGGGGGGTGATGGAGGGGGGGCAGGGGTTGGAGGGGAGGGGGGGGGGGGAATGGCGACGAGAGGGGGTGGGGGGGATGGAGGGGGTGGTGGTGGGGGTGGAGGGGAAGGGGGGGGTGGAGAGGAGGGTAGAGGGGAGCAGGGGGGAGGGGATGGAGAAAAGGGGGGGGTGGTGGACGGGGGTGGGGGGTGGAGGGGGAGGGGGGGGGCATGGAGGGGGTTTTGGGGGATTGTGTTGAGTTCTACTTTGGTATTCCAAGCAATTGTCTCTAAGTGTCCATGCTTCCTTGCACTCCACGTCCAAAAGCATGTCCTAACCTTGCAACCCATCCTCTCCCTCTCCTCCTCACCCCCCCTCCTCCTCCTCCTCCCTCCTCCTCTTCCTCCCTTCTCCTCCTCCTCCCTTCTCCTCTTTCTCCTCCTCCTCCTCCTCCTCCTCCTCCCTTCTTCTCTCTCTTCTGCTCCTCCCTTCTCCTTTCTCTTCTCCTCCTCCTCCATTCTCCTCTCTCCTTCCCTCCATGCTCTTACACCTTCTTCATCTCCCACTCCTATGCTCCCCTAAACCCTTAATTCCTCAACCCTTGACCTCCATGATCTACGAGGGAAACGAGTTCTCCACCATGTACTCTACCCTGAACCTTAGATCCTCCTTCTAACCCTTGAACCTCTTCTAAACTTTGAAACCTCTCTTTGAACCGTGGAACCTCTTCTAAACCCTGAACCTCCCTCTAACCCTTAAACTCCTCCTAAACCCTTCAACCCCCAATGAAGGCGAAAGCCTTCATTACCCCAACCATGATGATGCACATTCCTTTCACACATGCATGCACTATGTTTGCTTACCACACTTAAGCCTACGCCTCTCATCGGAATACGACCTGAGGTCCTAAGCTACACTTATACTACAAACGACAACACCGATATATCTATAGGTGACAAAAAGCCTAGGAACTTTGCATACTGAGAATACCTGCTCTGAGAACAATAATTTTTTTAAATAAAAACGGCCGGGGGGGGGCCGTTGGGCGGCAACCATAGGGAGGGGAGCCAAGAGTGGAGGGGGTGGAGGGGAGTGGGGGGTGGAGGAGATAGAGGGGAGGGAGGAGATGGAGGCGGAGGTGGTGAGAAGGATGGGATGGAGAGGGGAGGTAGGAGATGGAGGCAGAGGGGCTAGGAGCGGAGGGGGAGGTTCTGCCACAGAGGAGGAGGAGGTGGTGGGCATGCAGGCACTCTATGAGTGCCACTGCTACCTACTAGCGAGGTTTGCTGGTGCATCGTGACTGAGGAGGGTGGTGCCGCATGTGGCGCACCTCCACTGTCGGGTGGCCTATGTAGAGTAGGGCCTAAGGCCCTTAAGAGAGTATAGGAGGGGGAGGGGGGGTTTGGGAGGGTGGGGGAGAGGGGGATGGAAGGGGGGGTGGTGGAGGGGGGGGGTGGAGGAGGGGGGGGGGGTGTGGAGGGGTGGTGGAGGGGGGGGGGGGATGGGGGGCAGAGGGGAGGGGGGCAGAGGGGAGGGGTGGAAGCGGGGGGGGGGGGGGATGGAGGGGGGGGGGAGGGATGGAGGGGGATGGAGAGGGTGGAGGGGGAGGGGGGGGGAGGATTGGGGGGGGGGGAAAGGGGGGTGAGAGGGGGGGGGGGGGGTGGGTTGGAGGGGGGAAGAAAAGGGGGGGGTGGTGGTGTTGGAAACTTGACGGACAGAAAACTTTGACGAAAATTCAAAGGGAGGAGGAGATGGTCACCTACAATGCTCTCCAAGTCTTTCTCGATGTAACGAGATTGTCGAGGGTGAATGGATGGTGGGTGGATGGCTAGGTTATCGCTACGAGAAGGGCTTGAAATAACTCATCGTGTGAGGATGGGAGTAGGGTGGTGGTCGATGGAGAGGGAGGAGGGACTTGCGTAGGGCTCGAAATGGGGAAGAGGATGGAGGCTAGATGTGAAAGAAGAAGAATGAGGAGGTGGAGTGGGTTTTTATAGGAATGGGTGTAGGGTTAGGGTCAAACCCTAAACTCTTCCTGGGCCATAATTTTTCATGGTTAGCTCGGATCGCTCTTTTGTAAAAAGGTGAAATGTTCAAAATTGCGAGCTCTACGCATTCATGTCCATTACCTAGCTTGATTTCTTCTTCAAGTGGCTTCTTTTTAAGAAATAAAGATAATTTCTTAAGGTAATAACCCAAGGTTGATGCTTGGGGTTGATATGTTTGGCTAAAGTTGGAAACTTTTTCTACTCTCCTTGCCCTTGAGTGTTATGTTCATGAAAGTTCATAGTAGTTCAGTTTTTACACATACTTGTGTATGCTTACTTGTTACTTGAGAAGCTAGTCTCCCTGACAGCGGCGCCAAATGTTTGCTGTTTCCCCACAGCTTCTACAGGAATAGCAGGGTATTCTCACTATGCAGGGTTCCAAGGCATTTTGTCACCTATAGATATTTTGGTGTTGAAGTTGGTAGTATAAGTGCAGCTTAGGACCTCGGGTGATATTCCAGTGAGAGACGTAGGCTTAACTGTTGTAAGCAAACATAGTGCATACATGTTTGAAATGGACGTACATCATCATGGTTGGGGTAGTGAAGGCTTTCGCCTTCACTGGGGTTGAAGGGTTTAGGGGGAGTTTGAGAGTTAGAGAGAGGTTTAGGGTTTAGAAGCAGGTTTCAAGGTTTAGAAGGAGTTCCAGAGTTTAGAAGAGTTTCAGGGTTCAGGATATAGTACATGGTGGAGAACTCGTCTCCCTCATAGGTCATCGAGGTCAAGGGTTGAGGGACTAAGGGTTTAGGGGGAGCATAGGAGTGGGAGAGGAAGAAGGTGTAAGAGCATGGGGGGAAAAGGAGAGAAAGGACAAGGGAGGAGGAGGGAGGAGGAGGAGGAGGAGGAGGGAGGAGGAGGAGGGAGGAGAAAGGAAGAAGGAGGAGGGAGGACGAGAGGGGAGGAGGAGGAGGAGGAGGAGGGAGGAGAGGAGGAGGAGGAGGGAGGAGGAAGGAGGAAGGAGAGGGAGAGGAGGCTGCAAGGGGGAGGAGAAGGGAGGAGGAGTTGCAAGGTTAGGACATGCTTTTGGATGTGGAGTGCAAGGAAGCATGGACACTTGGAGAGAATCGCTTGGAATTCCAAAGTAGAACTCAATACAATGCTTCATTTTATTATGGGGTCTTTATACAAGTTGGAGAACTTCTCTCTCTGCTTGTAGGAATTGTAAGACATTCTCTCTCTACATGTAGGAGTTGCATGTAGAACTTGCATGTAGAACATGCATGTAGGAGTTGCAAGTAGAACTTGCATGTTGAGGATTCCTAAGAGAGATAGCCTTATGCAAGTACAAGCGGAGCTTTGCCGCTACTCTACACACACATTTTGTGCTACCTAAGTCCATGTTGGCACAGGGACAACACAAATCATCACAATACGTGAAACCTAATGTTCATAGTTGAGTGATGAGCAGACTTCAGAGTGTTCAGAGGCATTGCCAATTGTTTAGTAGGTAGAAAGCACATGATTTGATTTCACACACACATGCCATCATTGTAAGGCCTATTTGGCTATTTCACGGCATTGTGTACTTTATTCCAGCCTTATAAAGCCTCTTGGCTATTCTCGACATCATTTGCCACAAGCCTTGTAATTCAGATCGGATTATATATTGCAATTCTACCTTCACCGACAGTTCATATTTCACTTGCCACACTCAGTGTTTTGTTAGTTGATTCAGACAGTGATTTTCATGACACTTTGAGTACATTTCTTGCACCATGTCTACATCTAGCAACGTCAATTTGGACTCCAATTACGACACCTGGAAATACCAAATGGAGACAATTCTTGTACTTCAGGACAAATGGGAGTATGTCAATGGATCTACACCTAGACCATTGGACGGTCCAGCTGTTGTTACAACCTGTTGTCACAACACTAGTAGCAAGATCTACAATGGATCTCTAGCTACACTCAGCACCATCCTCAGCAACATCAGAATCAGCAAAGAGGAAATCATTCCAATCGAGGAAGATTCCAAGGATGAGGGAATGCATCCACCAATGTGTCAAAGATCCAGTGCAACTACTATCATAAGTTTGGACTCTATGAAAGAGATTGGCACAAGAAGCAGTACAACCAAAGCAGTCAATCCAGCAGTAATCGAGGGAATTTCCGCGGAAGAGGAAATCATCGTGGTGGACATTCTAGTCACAGTCATTATGCAAATGAACATGCGAATATGTTTCTTGCAAATGAGGAAATGCAGAAGATTGATACAGGGTACCTAGACACTGATTACAATCCAAAATGGGATTTTAGCTATCAAGTCGACCAAGCAGATTAGGATCCTTGGTATATCGACAATAGTGCATCATCTCATATGACAAATCATCAGGAATGGTTCACAAAGATGAAACCATTAGAAGGTTAAAAAATGTCATCTAAATAGCAAATAATACACCGAATCTAGCTCAAGGGACATGCATTATCCCTATGAACAATTTCACTGGTACGAAAGGATTGGTGAAAGATGTACTTTACATTCCGAAGCTCAGTAAGAACCTCTTGTCAGTAGGTCAAATGATGAAACACAACTACCGAGTCATCTTCAACAGAGATGAATACACTATCAGAGACAAATCCAAAAGATTTCGGCTAGTAGGAAAGGAGTCAAGGAAGGATGCTTGTACAAAATGCTAGCTACAGTACCAGATTTGCATGCCACGTCAGCTCAATCACAATAGATGCCACTATCCACAAAATGGCATAAGAAATATGGTCATGTCAATTTCAAGAGCTTGTTAGATCTCAGGAATCAAAATATGGCAATTGGGATTCCTAAACTACAGTTTCTTGGAAAAGTTTGTGAAGCATGCTGCTTTGGCAAACAAAAGCGAACCCACTTTGGTAGAAGCACCTCTCGAGCAAGAGGAGGTATTATTGATTTGATACATAGAGATGTATTGGGTTATGCCCAGACCCACAACATCAATGGTTCACTTTACTACTTGACTTTCATTGATGACTACAACAGATATTGTTGGGTCTTCTTCATGAAAGAGAAATTTGAAGTGTTTTCTAGATTTCAAGAATTCAAAGCCATGGTAGAAAATTAGACAGGCAGAAAGATCATAGTCATGAGATCAGATAGAAAAGGTGAATACATGTCTTCAACATTCATGAACTTTTGTAGAAGTCACAGCATTCGAAGACAATTCACTTGTGTAGATACTCCTCAACAGAATGCAAGAGATGAAAGGAAGAATGGTACTTTAGTAGACAGTGCTAGAGCAATGCTTAGTGAGAAGCATCTTTCAAATCAGTTTTAGACAGAAGAAATAGCCACTGCAAACTACTTGCTTAATTAGCTTCCTACCGAACCAATACAGGATATGACACCTCATTTTAGTAGTGGCATTTTGTACATTTGTATGTTAAGTTCACCATCCATATATGAGTGTTTTGATCTCAATTTTGGTGTACATACTCTTATATTTTTAATCTTTTAAAAGACCAAACTTGTGGTCAAATTTTATTTTGGGTCCCCTTGGAAATGATGTTTTGTAAAAACGTTAATATGGAAAATTTGACCTAGAGTCGGTATCATCGATGGTGAAAACGTGGGTATAGGTGTGGGTATACACGCATGCCTATACCCACGCTTATACCCATGCCTATACCCACAAAAATACCGACACCCCCTCTTGCCCATGACTTGTACTGATGATTTTGCACCCATGCCCGCAAATCGTCGGTAAGCTCCCCGCATGTTGTAGTGTTTACTGCTTAAGTAAGAGACTACCATTTATATATTTTAAAGCCGAAGCATATCTAAATGCACATGACAAGTTTCAAAGTAAAAAATTATTGTTTAGGTTGATAAAACTTTTTGAATATGAAATTGAAGCATTGCAATGAATCTGAAGAAAGATAAGACATTCAATGAGGTAGTTGAACAATCAATGATATCTTATTATATATGTTAAAGCATCATTTAATCATTTCATTATTTGATTGCAACTTAATCTATACTAAATGATACCTTTTCTATATGGCTTTTGTTTGAATACCACTTTATACCTATCTCACTAGATATGAGTGGAGAGTTGGTATTACATTTGCAGAATTTTCATGTTTACTAAAAATAAAAGGTTTCTTAGGTAAAATGTATTGTCAAGCTAAAACTTTATATCTTGGAGTATATTTTGAAGAAATAGCATATTGGCGAGAGAGAGAGAGAGAGAGAGAGAGAGAGGGAGAGAGAGAGAGAGAGAGAGAGAGAGAGAGGGAGGGAGAGAGAATAGGAGTATTAATTAAGAATAAGTTAAGTAAATATTTTAACATTTTTATTATATCATACTGTAGAGTATCTCTTGGAGATTTCGCCTATAGGATTGTTCACATTATATACTTAGGGACATCTTCATATAATGCCAAATCTTAGGTCTCTAGTTGATGCGTGGTCATTGAGGCATTATCGAGATCTTTCCCAGCTTGCCCACAAGCCTTTAACAACATTGTAAGTTTGGTATAAGCAAGTTGTTCCAACAACATTGTATGTTTGGCGCATGCAAGTTGTTCCACGAATAATGGAGCTTAGTTTATACCAATCATAGGATATCTAGAGAAAGAGTAGGGTTAGGACATATTCCAATAGAACTGTGTCCATAGCAATATGTGGATTGTGAGCTATCTTTGTTTTCTAGGATTAGTGTCATGCACATTATATCATGTCAACTAGTAGGTTGACGTGTCAAAAATCAAAGGTCTTTTACATCCAAAGCAACATACAAGTCACATACAAGTGAAAAATCTTATTTTGATCTTGGTCCCATGGAGACCTCCACTCTTCGAGCAAGATTCGGCCGCTCTAGTTGGCAAAAGCATAGTCTCCTTAGAGGGAGTGTTATAATAGAGTATTGAAACTCCTTATGGCGATCATCCTGGAGAGCTTTTTACCTTCAAGATTAAAAGTGCCTTTTAATAGTTGAATGTCAATTATTTTCTCTTTTTCATCCAAAAGCACTCACTTCTTTTAAAAGATTTAAAATGCCCATGCCAAGTTTGCATGGTAGAACTTAGTCCTTGGGCTACCACCCTTTGCGGGTCAATTTTTGTATTAGATCCTTTTTTTTCCAAGGCTAAAAACCCTATAAAGTGCTCACTTTACCGATGTAGTAGTAATTAGTAGTAGTATTGCAATGTTCACAAATTATCGAGCTTTAGTGTCAAGTGAGTTGTTGAATCGACGAGACTACCTTAAGATTGTGGAAGAGAAGGTTTTTTAATTTGTAAATTTGAGGCCAAGTTAGTCATACGTGAGTGGAAAATCCTACTTGCAAACCTCGGAGATAAAATTTCATAAATTTAGAGGCTTTCACTCAATTTATAACTATATATTTGCCTTTAAAAAAATTTTGCAAGCTTTGGTGACCTCCAATTTTTCTTTCTTGTGAGAGTTAAAATTCTCAGGTTCAAATCACACTAAATCGAGGTTGTTAGTGAACACTATAAATTGTATCCAACATGTCACGTTATATGGAGATTACTTCAAGTGCCAGCCGAATCATAGTAACAGCCCCCTGTTAATATGATGCGGCTGTTTATTAAAAAAAAAAAAACCTGAAGCAACCTGTCACTTGTTATGAATGTATTCAAATTTCAAAGCTCTCATTTTGAGAAAATTGTGTCCAAATCTAAGGAAGAGGGGTCTTGGATTTGAAGGCGGCTATGAGGGACGACAGATTCTGTGAGGAAGCGCCTTCTGTATGCACAGCTTTCTTTGCATCTTCCTGCAACCGCTGGGCTCTTTGCCTCGCCTGCCTCCCTTCCTCGCTCTTCAGCAACGTCCCAGCTGCCTTCCCCAGCTCCTCCCTCTTCGGATAATCCTCGCCACCTTCCTCCTTGCACCTCATCCCCGCTTTCCACACCTCCACTACCAGCTTGCACGTCAACACTTGATCGCCTCCTTGTGGACAGCACAGCATCGGCACCCCCATCGATATGCTCTCCAACGTCGAGTTCCAGCCGCAGTGCGACAGAAACCCCCCCACCGCTTGGTGCCCCAGAATCAGCGCCTGCGGAGCCCAGTTCACCACCATGCCCCTCCCTCGCGTGCGATCCAAGAAGCCCTCCGGCAGCGGATCGGCTTTTCCTTCGACTGACTCCCTTCGCAGAGCCCAAAGAAAAGGCAGCTCGCTAGCTTCCAATCCAAGTGCAATTTCCGCTATCTGAGACGAATGTAGAGGCACAAAACTCCCGAAGGCGGCGTACAGAACCGAAGCGGGAGGTTGTTTATCCAGCCACGCGAGGCACGTTTCTCCTTCATCCGAAAGTTCCGTCTTGTGTTTCCTGTTCACCTCATGATTCTCATCTAGAGGTAACAATGGACCTACGGGAAGGACGTTAACCTCAGGCCTCATGGCGTCGAAGACGGAGCTTTCTAGTTCGTCGAAAGAGTTAAACAGCACCTTATGGGCCTCCTTGATGCGTTTGGTCTGATCGACGAAGTAGCTAAAAATGATGTCCAAGGCGTCTTCGATCTGAAGAAAAGAAGGAAATTCCGATCTGTGGAGCAACGGAAGTCCGTCGATAGGGACAAGGTCTTCAGAAGTACTCCGATCTACTCTGTGATACTTGGGTAGTACTCCTGGCATGCCCGGCATGAGATTATCTGGCTGGCTGGACGTTGCACTGGCAGGAGCTGCAGAAAGCAGGGAGACCAAAGCGACTGTATCAACATTACTACGCTTCAGAGTCCAGACACGATACTAAAAACTGCAGATTCCCGAAGACGAATTTAAATCAAGGGGACATTGATCACAGCGAATGTTCTACCTTTGAATGGAAGGAGACCCTTGGACATTAGCCCGGGTGTCTGAAAATAGACCTGACACTCCGACGCACTGGCGGTAACGAGACAAATTCTCGGGACACCGAGCTTAGCGGCGACGTCTTGACTCCAGCCGAGGTATACATCCGAAACGATACCCAGGACGGGAGCGTGCGGGAGATTGATGGACTCGAGCAAAGCCTCGAACGGCTCGGCGAGCTGCTGGAAAGCGTGGAGCGTGGCTCGGAAGTTATCCCAGAAGGGGAGGGTGTGGGGGGGGGGGGGGAGGGGTCTGGGAGGGAGAGGAGGCGGATGGGGAGGGAAGGGTGGGAGAGGAGCAAGGAGGAGGAGAGGGAGGGGAGGGAGGAGGGGGTGGCGACGATGTTGATGGAGATACCGGAGGAAGCGAGGATACGGGAGAGTTGAAGCATGGAGGTAATGTGGCCAGGGATGGGGAGGGGGAGGGCGACGAGGTGGAGGGAGGAGGGAAGCGCCATAGCCATGGATGGAGGATCAGATGAGACCATCAGATGAGACCATCGCCATAGCCGAGCTTGGAGGAGATGAGTGTAAGCTTTCTACAGACGATCACAATGGGAGCTTTTCCACCGTCCGATCTCCCCTTTGACCTTTCCACGTGTTGCTCCTCTAATCCTCTCGAGTCACACGTCCTACCCAACCCCCCCCGCGGCCCGCCCCTCCCCCAAATATATGTTCCCATGAGAACACGTGGGCAATCTACGTGTCCCACCCCCCCAAATATATATTCCCATGAGAACACGTGGGCAACCTACGTGTCCACTTAGAGAGCTTTCTACGGCTTGACGCCACTTGAGCGGGAAGGCCAAGCAATGGGTGAAGCATGGGTTGCCTGCACACACGTGTGTAGGTGCTATCCTACAACTCGTTGCATCAGCGTCAAGGGGCTCTCCAGTAGACCGTCACATAGATCTATCAGAGTGTTATATCCAAAAAGCATCACTATATAGCAATAGAACAAGGCAAAGAGTCACTATATAGCGACAAAACAAAGAAAAAAGTCGCTATATAGCGATGGTTCAGGGCACTTATTATTAAAAGAGAGAAAAGAAGCCATGGGTGGCTATTTTTTGGCTGTTAATAGACTTCCTTGCAACTCATGTTGTGATTTTGGAAGTGTGCAGATGGAAGGGATGAGTGGAAGCTCATCAGATGATGCACCAATGCCCGGGAGCACAGAGTGGCTTACAGAGAGGTTGTATTATCATTGCACTCATTACAAGCGAGAAGTATGACATCGTCGTATTATCATGCGCCACTTGCGGATGTATGGAGAGGAGCCTGAACTAGTACCCACCATTGGTGTTGCACATGGTGATGGATAATCGGTAAGTCAATGCTATTTGAGTTCATGGTTAATATTGGATAGCATTATGACACAAAACCTTGAGACAAGATCTTATATTTACACGAAACCTTGAAACAAGATGAGGAGGGTGACGAGGGTGTGCATATACCTTCACACTTTGAGCAAGACTATAGTCTCTCAGATGATGACGAGGGTATGGTCGACATGATGGATTTTATTTTTAGGGGCACTACATTACATGTATACATGATGTCAAATTCTAAGGTCAAAATGCGAGAGTTACAATCAACATAGTTGTACGAGGGTGCTAGGATGTCTAAACTACGTGCTTGTCTCTCAATCTTGAATCTACAAGCAAAGTACGGGTGGTCAGATATAAGTGTCTTGGCATTAATAAGGTTAGCTCCTGCATTAATTTGACTCATTATTTGGATATTGTTTGTTTTGAGAATCATTATAGGGCCAGTCCATAAAACACCGAGCGAGACTATTCCAGGTAAGAAAGTCCTTTCTCTTTTTTCCTTTTGTTATTTTTGTTATTGCATTGTCCTGCAGCTAGCACCTTAAGTGCTAGCTGTAGTGATGGGCATAGGAACCCTCTCTTCCCTTATTCCCTCTTCTTTTCCTCTCTTCCTCTCTTCCTTCTCTTCCTTTTCCCTCTTCTTTATCCCCTCTTTCAATCTCTTTTTCCCCTCTTCCTCCTTTCCTTCTCTTATTTTTGCCTTCTTTCAATCTCTTTTCCCCTCTTCCTTCTCTTATGTTTATGCTCTTTCTTCCTCTCTTTCCCCTCTCTCAATGCCTTTACATAAGCATATGTATTTGCCTATGCTTAAGCTTTCTCTCTTTTTCTTTTATGCTCATATGTTCATGCATAAGAATAAGCATATCCTTTCTTTTCTTTTCTCTTATGCATGAATGTCTCCTTCTCTTTCTCTTTCTTCTCTTTTCCTCTTTTCCTCTCTCTTTCTCCCCCTCTTTTCCCTCTTTCGATCTCTTTTCATAAGCATATTTATTTGCCTATGCTTAAGCTTTCTCTCTTTTTCTTTTATGCTCATATTCTCATGCATAAGAATAAGCATATCCTTTCTTTCCTTTTCTCTTATGCTTATGCTCTTTTTCCCTCTTCTTTCTCTTATGCTTATGCTTATGCTTTCTCTTTTCATAAGCATATGTATTTGCCTATGCTTAAGCTTTCTCTCTTTTTCTTTTATGCTCATATGCTCATGCATAAGAATAAGCATATCCTTTCTTTCCTTTTCTCTTATGCTTATGCTCTTTTTCCCTCTTCCTTCTCTTATGCTTATGCTTATGCTTTCTCGTTTCATAAGAATATGTATTTGCCTATGCTTAAGCTTTCTCTCTTTTTCTTTTATGCTCATATGCTCATGCATAAGAATAAGCATATCTTGCCTTTCCTTTTCTCTTATGCTTATGCTCTTTTTCCCTCTTCCTTCTCTTATGCTTATGCTTATGCTTTCTCTTTTCATAAGCATATGTAGTTGCCTATGCTTAAACTTTCTCTCTTTTTCTTTTATGCTCATATGCTCATGCATAAGAATGAGCATATCCTTTCTTTCCTTTTCTTTTATGCTTATGCTCTTTCTCCCTCTTCCTTCCCTTATGCTTTCTCTTTTCATAAGCATATGTATTTGCCTATGCTTAAGCTTTCTCTCTTTTTCTTTTATGCTCATATACTCATGCATAAGAATAAGCATATCTTTTCTTTCCTTTTCTCTTATGCATGAATTTCTCCTTCTCTTTCTCCTTCTCCTCTTTTCCTCTTTTCCTCTCTCTTTCTCCCCCTCTTTCCCCTCTTTTGATCTCTTTTCATAAGCGTATGTATTTGCCTATACTTAAGCTTTCTCTCTTTTTCTTTTATGCTCACATGCTCATGCATAAGAATAAGCATATATTTTTCCTTCCTTTTCTCTTATGCTTATGCTCTTTTTCCCTCTTCCTTCTGTTATGCTTATGCTTATGCATGAGCATATGTCTCCTTCTCCTCCTTTCCTTCTCTTATGCCTATGCCTATGCCTATGCCTATGCTTATGCATGAGCATATGCTCATATGCTTATGCATAAGCATAAGCATATGCTTTCTCAATGTATTCTCTTATGCTTTGTCAATGTATTCTCATATGCTTTCTCAGTGAGGGAGAGAGTGGAGTGAGGGAGTGGCCACGATCGCTACCATGGCACTGAGAGTGAGGAGTGAGGGAGTGGAGTTTGAGTGAGTGGATTGGACACAAGTGTCGCTGCCATGGGAGTGAGAGAGGAGGGAGAGAGTGGAGTAAGTGAGAGTGAGAGTGTGGAGTGAGGGAGTGGCCATGGCCACGACCACTGCCATAGCACTGAGAAAGGAGGGAGGGAGTGGAGTGAGGCAAAGTGAGAAAACAGGTTTAGATTTAGAAGCCGAGATGATGTCATTGAAGAAACTAAGTCTTCATCTCAATGAGGGAGTTATAGATGATGAACGAGGCTATATTTGGGGCCAAAAGATGTATGTTGTAAATACACGAGGGTGCTCAAAGTAGGAGTCTTCACAAATAGTAGGACATTAGACCTAGTCTATGATGAACAACTTTACAATGCTTTGGTTGATGGAAAGAAGTATCAAATGTGGTGGTCCATCCAATGGCATATTGGCCAGACAAAGACAAAAGAAATAGCATCAGTTTCAAGAAACCTGAATATTTTCTATTAGAATTCACCAACTTCATCAGACAATAGGTTCCATGGTTGTAGGAAGGACATCTTGAGATATCGAGCTCCACTCGTGATATGCTAGGGTGACCATTATGCATTTATGTCATCAACTTGTTAGCTGCAGATGCAGTTGGTACACCACCCATGAATAATAGCTGGATGACAGCTATCTTTATGTACTCTAGTTGGTGGCTCAGTTAGTATGCCACTTTTGTTAGCTGAGTTTGGTTTGAGACCCACATATAGGGTTCACCTCTTCTTTTGGACTTAGAGTTCTTTTGGATTTCACAAATAAGAAGAGGAAAATTGTTTTTAGCCTCCACCTTTGTGTATATTCCCCCATTGTGTATGTGAGAAAGTTGCAAGTGAGACTCCTTCCTTCTCTCCCACTCTCTTCACATGGTATCAGAGCTCGGTTTATGGTAAGGAGCTCAAGAAAGCAAAACAAGTTCACGGTGTCCTAGTAAGAGGATCAGTGTTGCTTTCCTTTTTTTTCGAGTTTGGGAGCAAATCTCTGCAGGTAGCATAATTGGAAAGTGCAAGAGTGCACTGCACATTGGGATGCCCTTTCCTATGTGGCGAGAGGGCAGTATATGCTATGAGGGATGGCAAAGCCCAAGGTGAAATTATTTTTTTGATTTGAGGCCATTTTGGGGCCTGTTTGGGTGGCAGAAGTTTTCTGCAGGCACTCAGGAAAGTGCCCTGTTTCTGCTATGCGACCACTATTCTGCAAGTCGGTGAAAAGTTATCGCAAAGCTTACATCATATGCCTGTGCGTAGAGATATTGGGAGTGACAAAATCATTATTATTACATGTTGATGCATAATCGTCACTACGAAGTGAGAGTGTGGTCAAATACCACTCTTGTCAATTTTGTAGATTTGCCCTTGTGAGGCAAAAGTTGTGTTTTTTGCAGTGACAGAATATTTTGCAATGTTTTTAATGGCGTTTGATGCTCTTTCATAGATTGTCATTGAAAATCTTGACAAGAACAACTTCCAAGCATGGAAGTTTAGAATGACGAATTTCCTTAAGGGAAAAGTCTATTGGGAGTTCATTACTACAGCTAAACAAGAACCAGTTATTCCTAATGTTCCCAATCAACAGCAATTGTAGGCATTTAAAGGCTAGCATGAGAGAGCCATAAAAGTTATGTACTGGCTGTCTATCAGTATTTCAGATTCAATGATTGTGCATATTCAAGATGCAAGCACGCCGAAGGAGGCATGGGATACTTTGATAAAAATGTATAGCACAAACACGCAAGCCAGGAAAATGTGGCTCAAGCAAAAATTCCATAATATATAGAGAGGAAATATGGAGGAAATATGAGCATCAATGACTACCACATGAAGGTGAAGAAGATTGCAAATGCACTTGCTTCTATTGGGTCACCAGTAGAAGATGATGATTTAGTTTCTGTGACCTTGAATGGTCTAGGAAATAGTTATGCACAATTCCAGACATCCATTGCCATCCATGAGAATTTTCCTAATTTTGAGGAGTTGATTGCTCTTCTCTAATATCTGAACAGTAGAGATATGGTGGCGCATCTTCTTCAGAAGGAACTTTAAAAAAACATGTCTTCTACTCAAATGCTAGAAGAGGTAGAGGCAGAGGTAGAACAAGCTGATTTGGAGGCTATGGTAGAAATCAGAATATGCATCAAATTTAAGAAAACCAGTCCTATGGAGGAGGAGCTGGTAACTTTAGAGGAAGCGGGAGCCAAAGAGGTCGTGGTGGATGGCAGAGATGCCAAAAAGCAAACAAAAATGTTGAATGCCACTACTGTGGTAAAATGGGTCATATGGTTGAAGACTGCTATAAAAAGCAGATGACTTCATGACTAAAACATTGCAGCAAGGCAATTATGCATCCTCTAGTAGACAGGGTGATGACAGAAATTAGCATCTGTTTATGGTGCAGCACATGACCAATTCTGCGACAAGTGTAGAAGAAAGCAATGATGTGTGTTATGTTGACTCAGGTGCATCAAACCACATGACAGGTCATGCAGAATGGATGCAGGATGCAAGGAAAATGGAAAGACTAGAATTTGTGGAGACTGGTGATGATACTACACATCCTATTGTGCAGATTGGTAAAGTTCCTTTATTTATGCAAGATGGAAAAAATAAATACCTATCTGATGTATTTAATGTCCCGAATATCACTAAGAACCTAGTTTCTATTGGTCAATTGGTTGAGCTAGGATTGCAAGTCAGATTTAATCCTCATGGATGCTTTGTTGAGGATATGGAAAATAAAGGTCGCTTGATAGCAAAAGGAAAGAATAAGGGCAGGATGTTTACGTTGGATGTGGACATACCTTAATTGAGTGTAGCAATGTTTGCACATGGGACTGGTGTAGTTGCAGATATTGATATATGGAATAAACGCATTGGTCATGTTAATGTACAATGACTTAAATTAATTCAGGCCCAAAATATTGTTGCAGAATTGCCTAAGTTCATGGTTGCAGAAATGCATAAGGTATGTGAATCCTATTAATTTGGAAAACGCGCAAGGAAACCATTT
Organism: Dipteris shenzhenensis; assembly: GCF_047967505.1. Classification (NCBI taxonomy): domain Eukaryota; kingdom Viridiplantae; phylum Streptophyta; class Polypodiopsida; order Gleicheniales; family Dipteridaceae; genus Dipteris; species Dipteris shenzhenensis. The sequence goes on from NC_141599.1 coordinate 28,910,385, forward strand.
CCTAGACATGTTCAAGAGAGTAAGAGGCCATTGGAATTAATCCACCCTGATGTGTGGAATACTAAAGCTACATCTATTGGAGGCTATCATATTTTGTCACTTTTATTGATGACTACAGCAGAAAAGTTTGGGTGTATTTTATGAAAAAGAAAAGTGAAGTGTTTGGGCATTTCAAAGCTTTTAAAGCTATTGTTGAAAAAGAAATAGGCCTACAAATAAAATTCGTAAGGTTAGATGGAGGGGGAGAACACCTCTCAAATGAGTTTGCAAGTTTCTACAAGAGCATGGCATAAAGCAACAATATTCATGCAGTCATACCCCACAGGAAAATGGACTTGCAAAAAGGAACAACAATATTCATGCAGTCATACCCCACAGGAAAATGGACTTGCAAAAAGGAAAAACAGGTATATTGGAGAGGTATCTCGTGCCATGCTCAACAAAAAAGACCTGCCAGATTATTATTGGGCTGAGGCAGTTGCTACAGTAGTCTACATAATGAACATGACTCCTACTATAGCAATACATGGCATGACACCAGAGGAGAGGTATACTAGTAGGAAACTAGATATTTCTCATTTGAAAGTTTTTGGTTGCATTGCCTATGTTCATGTGCCAGATGAGTTGAGATCCAAGTTGGATCCAAAAGCTAAGAAGTGCATCTTTATTGGTTATTCTCTGCACTAGAAAGGGTATAGATGCTATAACCCTTCTACTCGTAAGTTTACAGTGAGCAGAGATTTTTTTTATGAGATTAGTAGCTACGTATCCTGTGGATAGGCTGAAATATGATGGATTTATAGCCATTCACTATGCCTATATGGTCAAAGTGATACATGAACCAGAACCCACTTCTTTTGAGCAAGCCATGGGAAAAGAAAAATGGGAGAAAGCCATGGATGAAGAAATGGAGTTTATGTCAGCATAGAGGATCAGGTAGCTGACATATTCATGAAGGCATTGGGTGCAGAGAAGCTGTGCAAGTTCAAATACTTGCTTGGTGTGCAGGAATTGGGATTGAGCTCAAGGGGGAATGTTGAGATATCGAGTCCACTCGTGATATGCCAAGGTGACCGTTGTGCATTTATGTCACCGACTTGTTAGCTACAGATGCAGTTGGTACACTGCCCATGAATAATAGCTAGATGATAGCTATTTTTATGTACTCTAATTAGTGGCTCAATTAATATGCCACTTTAGTTAGCTAAGTTTGGTTTGACACCCACATATAGGGTTCACCTATTCTTTTGTACTTAGAGTTCTTTTGGCTTTCACAACTAAGAAGAGGAAAACTATTTTCAGCCTCCACCTTTGTGTATATTCCCCCATTGTGTATGTGAGAAAGCTGCAAGTGAAACTCCTTCCTTCCCTCCCACTCTCTTCACAAGGTTAAAGTACATTGGCAGATCTAGACCAACATACAAAGGATGCCAAGTTCCAATTCTTAACTCACTGCACATTTGAGCTGATTGACAAGAAACACTTTGCATTTGCTTATAATGAGCATGCTAATTCCGAAAACCATGCTGGAGGATTTTCTTCGGAGGCCTATAGTTAAGTTCCTCAATTCCATTGGTACGCTACATGCATATGTATTTTCAAGAATTAAAAAAAATATCTTATTGAGTCGAAAAGACTTAATCATGATATTCATGCATTGAAAAAGATAACTTCTACTTCAGAGATGTTGGAGAAAGAAAAAACAAAATGGGTTTCTTTCCATTCTCCCATAAGGACTTTAAAATGAATTGCTACTAAAGTTGAAATAGATGACCTTATTAATTTCTACACATGCTTGAGTGCAATCATTCCAAGGGGAAATCGGGAAATGATAGAGGTAAAAAAGATAAAGACCATTTCATGGAATATTGTACCATCTAGCATGTGAATCACGATGCAGTGAAGAGCACAATTGAATATTTTCTCATAGAAAAAGGCATTCCAATCAATCAATGCGAACACTAGAATTGTGAAGCAAATTATAGAGAAGACACTGGCAAATAATTAGGTAAGGGTACATGAGGATGGATCACAAGTCACTTCTTATATGACCAATGAAATCCCAAAACATGTGCATTCTTACGTATAGATATTCATTAGTGAGCACTCTCTCAAAAAAATAAATTCTTTGCACAACGGTGTCCAATTCAAAGTGGAGATAATTTCAAATTCTGGTAAGCTTGTTGAATTCAATGGAGTTTCATGTAAATAAATCTCAGCTGATGACATATTGTGGGATAAGCCGCAACTCTTCTTTATTGATGAAACATCAAGTACTGATGTTCATCGCCTTACTGACAGAATACTATGTACCACTATTGGTAAAACATGATTATGTAATATTGTCATATTTGTGGATAAAGAAGAGAAGGAAGAAATGTTTCTCACCTTAGAAAAACAATATGAAGACAAGTGAAGGCATACAATGGTGTGTACTCAACAAACTTAGAGGGACAAGAGAGAATGCGACCTGAAACTACAAAATATTGAATCCTTTGTCTTATGCATAATGAGCCCATACCTTGATTTACACATGAACATAAGAGCATGAAGCTCCAAGGTCCCTCCATCATCAATAGGATCACTATGAAAGACCAGCAAATAGTGGCGATATCTTTCTTAATATGATTGAATTTTTGCAGCGATCAGGATAGGAAGTCACCCTATGTCGAATGGCCTATTTGTTTGAAGCTGTTATTAGGAAAGGCTATCCTATAAATATTATTGAAATAATTTCCTAGATGGGGTACTTGGAAACCCTAACTCATGTCACAACTAAGTATGATAAAAAGAATTCTAACATAGAGATGGATGGGGAAGCTAAGAATTTGAATAAGGAAAAAAGAAGAGGGGAAAAGAGCATAAGCATAAGAGAAGGAAAAACATATGCATAAGAGAAAAAGAGAGAAATATTATGCTTATTCTAATGCATGAGCATATGAGGAAAAGAGGGGGGGAAAGAGAGAGGAAAAGAGGAAAAGAGGGGAAGAAGAGGGAATAAGAGAAGAGAGGGGAAGAGAGGGTTCCTATGCCCATCAGTGCAGCTAGCGCGTAAGGCGCTACTTACGCGCTAGCTGCAAGCTAATGCAAATTTAAAAAATAACAAAAGGAAAAAAGAGGAAGCACTTTCTTACCTAGAAAAGTCATGCTCGGTGTTTCGTGGACTGGCCCTACAAAAGAGAGGAAACATACCATTTTTCAAATAACTAGTTAGAGGAAGGAGGAGTTTAGTGAAGCAACTTCTCAAAGGGATTAGATTGAGCAGACAAGCATAAGCCTACAAACAAGGAGAAAGAGGAGGAAGAGAAATACTAAAAAGAGAAGAGGTGAGTCTTCTTTCTTTCACCAAATCTCGTTTTTTGTCAACCTCTGAAAATCAAGCATGAAAATTAGCACATAGCCTTAGCAATATAAGGAGAAACATGCTTCAACACTCACAAAACAAAATCTCACAAAAAATGAACCTACATTGCTTAAAGAGACTCACCTTCTTAAAAAACTTCCTTTCACATAAGAAGAGAGGGAGAATGGTGGAGAGGGAGCACAAGTGTTGGGAGAGGGGCTGGGTAGTGATGAAGAGTGGGGAATAGACAAGAGGAAAATGAGGTCATCAAATATAAGGTGGGAGGAGAGATTTTTGCTTTTCCCACAATAGAGATGTGAAAGAAAGCATTGCACGGGGTTTCAAGGCAAAGCATCGCTATATAGTGACAAAACAGGGCAAAGCGTCACTATATAGCGACAATTCAGGGCACTTATTTTCAGAAGAGAGAAAAGGAGGTCATGGGTGGCTATTTTTTGGATCTTAATAGATTTCCTTGTAGCTCATGTTGTGATTTTGAAAGTGTGTAGATGGAAGGAACACTCGTCAGATGATGCACCAATGCTTAGGAGCACCGAGTGGCTTACAGAGAGGTTGTATTGTCATTGCACTCATTGCAAGCGAGAAGTATGACATCAACATCATATTATCATGTGCCACTTGCAGATGTATGGGGAGAAGCCCGAACCACAGTTCCCACCATTGGTATTGCATGTGGTGATGGATCATTGGCAGTAAGTCAATGCTATTTGAGTTCATGATTAATATTGGATACCATTATGACACGAAACCTTGAGACAAGATCTTATATTTACATGAAATCTTGAGACAAGATGAGGAGGGTGGTGAGGGTGCACATATATATACCTTCACACTTTGAGCAAGACTACCTCCCGGATGTGCCAGATGATGATGACGAGGGTATGGTGGACATGATGGATTCTATTTTTAGGGCACTACATCACATATGCACATGATGTCAGAGTTTGAGGTCAATATGTGAGAGTTGCAATCAACACAATTGTATGAGGGTGCTAGGATTTCTAAACTATGGGCTTGTCTCTCAATCTTGAATCTACAAGAAAACTATGGGTGGTCGAATACAAGTGTCTTGGCCTTAATGAGATTAGCTCCCGCAGTAAATTGACTCATTATTTGGATATTGTTTGTTTTGAGAATCATCATGTATGTTTGAGAATCATCATTATTCGAAGCCTATGTATGTTTGAATTGTGACTCTCTTTTATCATTCTCTCTTTTATCCTCTCTTTTCATCTCCTCTCTTTTTCTCTCTTATCTCCTCTTTTTGTCTTTTTTCCTCTCTTTTCTCCTCTCTTTCCTTCTCTTTTTTTCTCTTTTATCCCCACTTTTTCTCTTTTCACTTTCTTTCTTTTTCTCTCTTATCTCCTCTGTTTTTCTGTCTTTTTTCTCCTCTCTTTTCTCCTTTTTCTCCTCTCTTTTTCTCTCTCTTTTCTCTGCTCTTTTCCTCTCTTTTCTTCTCTCTTTCCTTCTCTTTTTTCCCACGTGAAGCTTCAATAGCCTACCATTGAGCAAACAGATACAGACTTATGTCACTCTAATTCAAAGAATGCAGGAGTCTATAAATGTTTGCTAAATGTCAAGCTATATGATTCTAAGCTTGCTCAATGTCTTCTAGCATTCTAAGCTGTAGGATTAGTGACATGACTTTTTGTTGCTTTGAGAATCATCATTATTTGAAGCCTATGTATGTTTGAATTGTGATAGGTTGCTCCAGAAGATGTTGCCCACACTAAACACCATGCCCACATCAAGAGATGAAGCAAAGAAGATGCTAACAACGGTGGGTATGGATTATGATACCATCCATGCTTGCTGTAATGACTGTATTCTCTTTTGTCTTGTGAGCATGGAGATTTGGCTAGTTGTCCAAAGTGTGGGCAACAATGATATAGAGATGACTTGTAGGGTGAGCAGAAACTAGTAAAGGTCTTGAGACACTTTCCCATCATTGCAAGAATACAGCACATGTTCTGATGCAAATCCATAGCAAAGTTGATGACTTGGCATGCATCTCATCGGTCCACTGATGACACATTGAGGATTCCCACAAATTGTGCAACATGGAAGCACATAGACAATCAATGGCCAAACTTTGCGAGGAAGCCATGCAACTTACATCTTGGGCTCGTCACTATGGACAACGTGAATCCTTTCGGGTTACGCTCGACATCTTGGTCGACATGTCCCATAGTCTTGGTGAATTACAATATCCCACCATGGCTAACAATAAAGAAGGGACACCTCATGCTTGCACTACTTGTGCTAGGAAAGTACAAGGCCAAAAATATGGACGTGTACATGGCACATTCGATAGAGGAGTTACAGATCTTATGGAGAGGAGTGTGGGTCTATGATATTTCTAGTGCTCCTAGACATACCAATGATATTTTCATCAAGGGTATCTTGATGTGGACCATGCATGACTACCTAGGATATGGAGAGTGCGTAGGTACGTGGTTGTGTCTTTACATGTATAATATAGGATTATGCTTTTATGACTCTCTTTCACACACATGTCTTATACTAACACATTCATGCATGCGTGTAGGACTTGTTACAAGTGGGTACCATGCTTGTCCTATTTGTGGACTGGGTTTGAAATCACTTGCACGATACTCCAAACATATGAGGAAAAATGTTTATGAAGGTCATGCTCGATACCTTCTGCTAGAGCATCTCGCGCATGGAGGTCAGCTTGATCCACCACCACCATATTTGAAGGCAAGTGACTGGATTCAGGCTTGGAGGGCAAATGGAGAGGAACCTCCTCGTGGTATGAAGAGGCTATCGATCTTTCACGAGCTTCCTTATTGGGGTCAGCTACAAATCAATCATCTCTTGGATCCCACGCATATCTTTAAGAATGTGGGGGCTACTATTTGGGCACATTTGGTTGGTTCCAAAGACTCAAGAGGAGTGTGAGAAGACTTGCATGCTATGAATAGGATGTCTCGTTTATGGCCCCAAGTGCATGCTTCGGAAAAATTTATCCTCCCAAAAGCAACATGGATCCTCTCCACGAGAGAGGAGGCAATAGTCAAGATAGACATTGCCTCTTTTCAAACACCCATAGGGTACATGTGTTGCTTAAAAGGATCATTTTCAAAGGACAATAAGCTTAGTGGGCTCAAGTCCCATGATTGGCACAAGGTCTTACAGATATTCTAAGCTATAGGATTAGTGTACTGATAATCGTGATGCGTTAGTGTAATTATGATTATGTTATATTATTGACATGACTTCTTTGTTGCTTTGTTAGTTCATCCTCCCAATTATAATAAAAAGGTGCTTACAAGAAGATGTTAGAAATGCTATATTTAAGATCAGTGGTAGTGTGAGGTATGCTTACTATCAAATCACATTGATTACATTTTCTTCAATTTAATATGAATAACCTATAGACTGATTATGAATATATCTCACATGGGCATGTGAAATAGGTGGATATCTAAAAAAGAGATCTCCATATCGAGCATCGAGAAGGCTAGGGTGGAATCCATCGAAGCCGTATTCTTGCTTGAGAAGCACTTTCCCTCGAGCATTATGATAACTCAAGTGCACTTGCTTGTGCACATAGTTGATGAGGTGGCCATTGCAAGTACCATTCATAGTCGGTGGATGTTTTTTCTCGAGCAGTTTATGAAAACTTTAAAGGGATTTGTAAGACAAAGAGCAAGACCCCATAAGCAAGCATGGCAGAGGGATGGCTTTGCAAGAGTCATTAGTATATATCATGGAGTTTCTTGCATCCATAGATCTCGATATGCCGGAAGCTTGGCGTAACAAGGATGATGATCACATCATTGGCAAGGTTTCCCAAGGAAAAGGGATTGAAAGAAAGATGAGTGAAGAGCAAATGGAGAAATTCAATAAGTTTTCTATCCTCAATAGCAAGGAGATATAGAAGTGGATTGAGAGATATGAAGCGGCCAAAGCAGAAAGAATAAATGCAAGGATGAGATTTTGAGTGATGTACAGGCAATCACAACCATATCCACAGGATCTCGCCCTTCTCCCCACTCACATGTCACTTGATTGTTGGCTACAACTGGGCTCTACATAAAGCCAAACGTGATGGATGGAATAAACGAGTGCGAGTGAGAGTTATCATCTGGATGTATGATGCATGTAAGTTTCTTACCTCTTAACGTAATTAAGTAATTATTGTTGAGATATCGAGCTCTGATATGCCAAGGTGACCATTGTGTATTTATGTCACCGACTTGTTAGCTGCAGATGCAGTTGGTACACGGCCCATAAATAATAGCTGGATGATAGCTATCCTTATCTACTCTAGTTCGTGGCTCAGTTAGTATGCCACCTTAGTTAGTTGAGTTTGGTTTGAGACCCACATATAGGGTTCTCCTATTTCTTTGTACTAGAGTTCTTTTGGCTTTCACAACTAAGAAGAGGAAAACTATTTTCAGCCTCCACCTATGTGTGTATTCCCCCATTGTGTATGTGAGAAAGCTGTAAGTGAGACTCCTTCCCTCTCTCCCACTATCTTCACATGGTATCAGAGCCTAGTTCGTGGTAAGAAGCTCAAGAAAGCAAACCAAGTTCGCGGTGTCCTGGTAAGAGGACCAGTGTTGCTTTCCTTTTTTGAGTTTGGGAGCAAATCTCTGCAAGTAGCATAGCTAGAAGTGCAAGAGTGCACTGTCTTAAATTGAGATGCCCTTCGTGGTGTGGTGAGAGGGCAGTATATGCTGTGGGGCCATTTCGAGCCATTTTGAGGCCCGTTTTGAAGGCGGAAGTTCTTCGCAGGCACTCAGAAAAAGGCCTTGTTTTTGCTGTGGTCGTGCTTTGCTGGTCGGTGAAAAGTTGCCATAGAATTTGCATCGTATGCATGTGTGGAGAGATATTGGGAGTTGCAAAATCATGCTTGTTTCCTGTTGATGCAAAATCGTCACTAGGAAGTGACTATGTGGTCAAATACCACTTTTGTCAGTTTTGCAGATCTGCCCGTGTGAGGCAAAAGCTGTGTTTTTTTGTAGTGACAGAATATTTTTCAATGTTCTGTAACGGCATCTAATTCTCTTTCACAGATTGTCACTGAAAAGCTTGACAAGAACAACTTCCAAGCATGGAAGTTTAGAATGACGAATTTCCTTATGGGAAAAGGCTATTGGGAGTTCATTACACGAAATGAAGAAGAACCAGTTCTTCCTAATGTTCCCAATCAACAGGAAATGCATGCATTTAAAGGATGGCATGAGAGAGCTAGAAAAGTTATGTACTGGCTATCTATCAGTATTTCAGATTCTATGATTGTGCATATTCAGGATGCAAGTACGCCAAAGGAGGCATGGGATACTTTGGCAAAAATGTACACAAATACGCAAGCCAGGAAAATGCAGCTCAAACAGGAGTTGCAAAATGTGCAGAGAGAAAATTTGAGCATAAATGACTACCACATGAAGGTGAAGAAAATTGCAGATGCACTTGCTTCCATTGGGTCGCCAGTGGAAGATGATGATCTAGTTTCTGTGACCTTGAATGGTCTAGGAAAGGATTATGCACAGTTCCGGACATCCATTGCCGTCCGTGAAAAATTTCCTGATTTTGAAGAGTTGTTTGCTCTTCTAAATTCTGAAGAGCAGAGAAATGGGGGTGCATCTTCTCCAAGAGGAACTTCAAAAGAAACTGTCTACTCAAATGCTGGAAGAGGTAGAGGCAGAGGTAGAGGAGGCCGATCTAAGGCCATGGTAGAAATCAGAATATGCATCAAACTCAAGAAAACAGTCCTATGCAGGAGGACGTGGTAACTCTAGAGGCAGGGGGAGCCAAAGAGGCCGTGGTGGATGGCAGAGATGCCAAAATGCAAACAACAATGTTGAATGCTACTACTATGGTAAAATGGGTCGTATGGCTAAGGACTACTACAAAAAGCAGAATGACATTATGAATGGAAAATTGCAGCAAGGCAATTATCCATCTTCTAGTAGACAGGGTGATGACAGAAATGAGCATCTATTTATGGTGCAGCACATGACCAATTCCATGACAAGTGCAGAAGAACGAAATGATGTGTGGTATGTTGACTCAGGTGCATCAAACCACATGACAGGTCATGCAGAGTGGATGCAGGATGCAAGGAAAATGGAAAATCCAGGATTTGTGGAGACTGCTGATGATACTGCACATCCTATTATGCAGATTGGTAAAATTCCTTTGTCTACGCAGGATGGGAAAAAGAAATACCTGTCTGATGTATTTCATGTTCTGAACATCACCAAGAACCTAGTTTCTGTTGGTCAAATGGTTGAGCAGGGCTTGCAAGTCAGATTTAATCCTCATGGATGCTTTGTTGAGGATATGAAAAATAATAATCGCTTGATAGCAAAACGAAAGAAGAAAGGCAGGATGTTTACGTTGGATGCGGACATGCTTGAATTGAGTGTAGCAATGTTTACACATGGGACCGGTGTAGTTGTAGATATTGATATCTGGCATACACGCATTGGTCATGTTAATATACAGTGACTTAAATCAATGCAAGCCCAAAATATTGTTGCAAGATTGCCTAAATTCAAGGTTGCAGAAATGCATAAGGTTTGTGAAGCCTGTCAATTTGGAAAATAGGCAAGGTTCAAGAGAGTAAAAAGCCATTGGAATCAATCCACTCTAATGTGGAATACTAAAGCTGCATCTATTGGAGGCTGTCACTATTTTGTCACTTTTATTGATGACTTCAGCAGAAAAGTTTGGGTGTATTTTATGAAAAACAAAAGTGAAGTGTTTGGGCACTTCAAAGCTTTTAAAGCTATGGTTGAAAAAGAAACAGGCCTACAAATAAAATGCCTAAGGTTAGATGGAAGGGGAGAGAACCTCTCAAATGAGTTTGCAAGGTTCCTGCAGGAGCATGGCATAAAGCAACAATATTCATGCAGTCATGCCCCACAGCAAAATGGACTTGCAGAAAGGAAAAACAGGCATATTGGAGAGGTATCTGGGGCCATGCTAAATGAAAAAGATCTACCAGATTATTATTGGGCTGAAGCAATTGCTACAACAGTTTACATAATGAACAGGGTTCCCACTACAGCAATACATGGCATGACGCCAAAGGATGTTGAGAGTTCACGCTCAACATCATGTGATCATGTGTGCATAGCACCATCACGTGATCATATGTGCATAGCACTAACCTTATAGAGTGCTATAAAGGAAAGGGTTAGATCCCCTAACCCTAACCCTAAAAGGGTTTGTATATATTCTATTTTTTCAACTAAATCTAGTGTACAGTCTCTCTCCTCATCTCCACTCTTCTCCTGTCCCCTCTTCATATTTTGTCATGGTATCAGAGCTTCCTTGCCTTCCGCTGAGGCATTGAGATCATTGTGAGAGTGATCGAGAGATTGAGATATTGAGTATTCTTTCACTTCCATTGAGTGATAGAGAAAATTCTGTCCATTGAGTTGAAGATTTCCGTTCACTTGTTTTGTGAGAGATCTAGTTCTTGAGAGATAGATAGTACTCTAAGAGAGAGATAGGGAGAGATCATACACTTCATGAGAGTTCTATTGAGGAAGAGTCTCTATTCTTTCTGTGAGAATTGAGAGAGGACCTTTGTAGAGAGAAAGAGAAAGATTGCAACTGCTTCAACTTGCTATTGCTTCTCGTGAAGCTTTGTTTGTTTAACCTGCAAGCAGCAGCTCGACTTGCCTCCACTTCTATTGAAGCGTTTCCATCTCGGATGTCCCAGTCGACTCCTATCTACAGCACTTTTGCAGCACATCAATGAGCAAGCCATTGCTTCCCCTACAAACTACATACAAGCACTAGCGACTTCACCGGCTAGCTCTTTACTCTAGCGCACACAACGGCTTCCTACGCTCAGCTGCAAACTTTAGCAACCTCTGAGTCCTCCAGTGACTAGCGACTATCCCTTCATAGCTCTCTCCATACGCGGCTACTCCGAACTGCAACGACCTTGCCCACGAATCTTCTCTTGCGCACACGGGCAACCAATGACCATCGACAGCTTCAGCATCGCAATAGCTCCAAGGATCTCTAGTCGCGGCTCACGAGCCAGCTCCATAACCAGCTGCAGAGCGACCCAAATGGCAACGACCAAGTAGCTACGCCACGGACGAATAGCTGCCTTCAAAGCCTTGTTGCGATCCAAGAGCGCCTCCAACAAGCCAATGGACTGTGTCGCCTCCAGCCCACCAATGGCTCCTTAGCACAAGCTCCATCAACGGCCCCCTACAAGCCTCCATCCGAACGACTAGAGCAGCCCGCAACGAGATCCTCCAACGAAGGGCCTCCTCTTCAACAGAGCTCCAATCGGCCTCTCCAACAGAAACGACGACGGAATCTTCAAGATTCCGTCGGCATCTCAACAGATTCCGTGAGCTTCTCCAAGCGACACGTGGTAACCTTATCTTATCTTGCCACATCAGCGCCTGGCAACTCGCCTGCCATGTTATCTCCTCTGTCGTTGTGCCACGTCATCCAATCGACAGCCACGTCAGCATATCCACGTCATCAGCCCACGTCCCCAGGCCACATCATCAGGCCATGTCATCAAGCCACATCACCAGGCCACATCATCAGGCCATGTCACCAGGCCATGTCATCAAGCCACATCACCAGGCCATGTCATCAGGCCATGTCACCAGGCCATGTCATCATCGACTACCACGTCACTTGTGCCACTTCATCAATGACACATCATCCTGCCACATCACCTGCCACATCATCAATGACACATCATCAGCCACGTCATTTGCCACATCATTAGCCACATCACCTGCCACATCATCAGTGACACATCAGCATTGCCATGTCACCTTGCTGACATCATCTGTGCCACCTCAGCACTGACCCTCTGCAGGCACAGTCCCTTGCCAGGCACACTGTGCACACACTGCATGTGCACACTCCTGCCACCTCAGCACAAAGCTTCACTGGCACACCTCTTGCTAAGCACAGTGCCACATCATCACTGCATGTGACTCACAGTGACACATCATTATTGAGCACCATTTGCACTCCTTTTGCCCCTCGACCTAGATCAAGTCATATCTCTTGATCCAGGATTGAACTTGAGGGCGCTCCAAAAAGGAAAGTCGCTCCGTTTTTCGTGCTCTATGCGCTCGTCACATCACGCGCACATTTCGGTGCAAGTTACACTCACATTTATGCCTTGCTGACAAAACCACTTCCTTCACGCACATTTGCCTCTACATCGATGCATCTGACCTAGCACTTAAAAAGAACAAAAGAAAAGGAATTATTTGCTGCTCTTTCATCGATCGACGGTTGGTTTAGATCTAGATCAGAGTAGACTAGATCGCCATAGAGGGGATGCTTTGAATTTCCCCAAGTTGCCAATCTAAGCCATGCTCGAAATTCTCGACTAGTACCTACTCGGAGTCAGTCCATATGCTCACATCCGATTTCACATCATTACATTACCTGAAACCTTACGTTCATCAGTTCAGTGAGCAGACTTCAGAGTTCAGAGGCATTGCAGATTGATTCAGTGGGCAGATATCATTTGATTTCACACACACATGCCACCATTGTAAAGCCTATTTGGCTATCTCATGGCATCGTGCACATCATTTTTAGCCTTGTAAAGCCTCTTGGCTATTCTCGGCATCATTGCCACAAGCCTTGTAACACAGATCATATTTTATATACTGCAGTTCTATCTTCACCGACAGTACAGAGATTTCACTTGGCATCTTCAGTGTATTTGCACTTGATTCATACAGAGTTTTTCAGGACACTTTTTGAGTACATTGTTTGCACCATGTCGACTAGCAACCTCAATCTGGAGGCATCTGCTAAGTTAGACAACTCCAATTATGGTACATGGAAATACCGAATGGAGACCATTCTTGTGCTTCAGGACAAATGGGAGTATGTCGATGGATCTATACCTAGACCATTGGCCGATCCAGCCACCAGTAGCTCTACTCCATTTGTTGTCACAGCACCAGCAATGGGATCTACATCGGGATCTATATCTACACAAATAGTTTTCGCACTTGTAGCAGATCCTGCCATTGCTCGAGCTCAAGTAGAATAATGGGATAAGAAAGACAAGTATGCCTATCACCTGATCAAGCAGAATGTGCAAGATGTCATGCTAGGACAGCTCAACACAGTCAAGACATCAAAAGAAGGATGGGATATGTTCGCAACTCTCTACGAGTCCAAGAACACATCCAGGATTCTCACCCTGAGAAACCAGATCAACCAGAGTTTCTGCAACAGCAATGAAACCAGTCATGCTTATGTACTCCGCATCAAAGACTACAACAATCAACTTGCAGCAGCAGGAGAGACTATACTTGTTGACAAGAAAAGGAGTTTCTTTCCAATGGGATGTGGAGCCACAAGCGTCTTTTCAGCAACTTAAGGAAGCCATGAGTAAGGGTCCAATATTAAAGCCCCCTGATTGGTCTCAAGACTTTTATGTTAATCTAAGTGTATCTTTGCATTCAGTTGGTGCTATATTGCTACAAAAAGGAGAGGCAGGTAGAATGCAACCCATCTATTATGCCAGTCGACAGCTTCTAGAGGTGGAAACAAGGTATGAAGAAATGGAGCAGCAAGCCCTCTCTTTGGTGTTTTCAGTCAAAAAGTTTCGCTCCTATTTATTACCTCAGCCATTTTTCTTCATTACCTCTCAGTCTGTATTAGCATATCTAGTTCGCAAGCCTAATCCTGGGGGGTGATTTGCAAAATGGTTGTCAGAGCTTCAAGAGTTCTCTTTCTCTTTTGTCACTGAAAATACCACTAGGTCCACTATGGCAAATTTGCTCACATGACAGAAGGATCTAGGAGAAGAAAAGAAATGTAAGGAAAACATTAAAGATAAAAGGGATACACCACCACCAACTTTTGTTTTGTATTTTGATGGGGCTTTTAGTCCTTCATGCCAACAAGGAGCCAGGGGGATAGTCTTGATGAATTCTGAAGGTCAAGAGGTGTGGGCAAGAGGACAAGAGCTTCCAGGTATCACAACTAACAATGTAGCTGAGTATAATGCTTTGATTCCTGGTTTGGAGGGTTGTCTTCAAAGTCAAGTTAAAGAATTGGAAGTAAGAGGAGATTCTCAGCTCATTATAAAGCAAATGCAAGGGCATTACAAGACAAGGAGTCCTCATTTGGAGGAGCTTAATGAAAAGGCTATCGCACTATGTAGTCAGTTTGATTTTTGCAAGTTTGTTCACATAAACAGAAAATAAAATCAAAGGGCAGACGAGTTAGCTACTCAAGCTATTGTAATAAAAGACCAGGGGGTGGTTTCTTGGGTAGACACTGGATGGCCAGAACTACAAGATGTTTAGCAATATGTGGAAGAAGGCATGTTTCCTCAAGGGTTAACTCCACAACAGAAGCAGAGATTGATTACTTTTGGCCACGTTTCCATAAGGATGTATATGAATGTCGCCAATGGAACCTATTAGCTTGAGGATGCTGACGGCATGGTGATACTCGGATGCACCAATGAGTATCACCTTAAATTCTTCTATGATCGACCACCTTGAAGGCTAGTAGACCCTCTCTGTTACTAGAGAGGATCTGCTGGGGGGGAAAGATGTGAGGCCAAAAATTGATATTTTTTATTTGGCATTGGTATTGTTTTCTTCTATTTTTGATAAGAGTTTGAGTATCAAGTGATAGCCTAGCGGCTCTCACTTATTTTTATTTTCTAAGATATTGTATGGGATTGAGAGGATGAGTGGAATGGGTCATTGTAAATACCATAGGTATGAATTAGAAATACCTTGGTATGGGGTAAGAGTTATTTGCGTATGGGATATTATGGGGTTTTTAGAAAATAGGAAGAGTGAGTCATATAAAGAGGTGGGCTCATGTCCACTTGTTCCAATAATATAAGAGAGGCCACATGCCAAGCATGTGGAAGGCATGTGGAGGAGTGTGGAGTCAAGAGGAATCCTTCTAGAATTCCTATGTGGAATAAGGAGGATGTGGACATATAGAAAAGAGAGGGTCCCTATGGGGTCCATGTGGAAAGACTCTTGACTTTCTCAATATTTTAAGAGTTTTGAGCATCTTTTGATGGGACACATGGCAAGAGTAGCCAAAAAGGACATGGATGGTAACATACGGGCTTATGCGATTGATGGGGAAAGGAATCTACAGGCAGCAATTGTGAATGGGTGAAGAAGGGTGATAAAATCTCTAAAAAAGGGGCCCTCCTCTCCCTTGTTCATCAATCTCTCCACCATTAGGCCTCATGTTGCTGTAGCTCTAGTCTCATCAAGCCTCTTCCATGAGCCTTCTCTCCCTCTTGTAGATATTCTCTTATGTAGACTCCATCTCTCTCTAGTTCATTCTCTCTCTATGAGTAGTCTTGGAGCTTCTACTCCCTCTTGTACGTATGAAACCTCTTCTTCTCCCTTGTGTTTGTAGTGTTTTGAGTTGCATTGGAGTGGAGTCTCACTCTATTGGTAATGAAGGTCACTTCAGGTTCTCTCTCCCCATTTTATGTGTGTAAGAGCATCAATCAAGTTAGAATGCACTCTAATGAAAGTTGTATATAAAATAATTTATAATGCAAACGTCAACATGGTAGTTCGTTCTGGTGGGAATGATTCTAGGTCTATCGAGAAGATGGATATCATGCTGGTGATCCAAAAGGTCATCAAATTGAGGGTATTGGGAGGCTTGAGCCTTTCTTCTCCTATAATCTTGAGGTTCCCTGATGATATTAAGAGAGCTTCAAGGCAATGCTCTGCAGTCTGCCATTTCTCTAAGGTCATTCCATATGCCTTGCATTCAATTCTATTTTCTATGCTTTCTTGTGAACAAGGCAAGCATGTCGATCTTCGGACGTGCTAATAGCATAGCAGAAGCTTGATTATAGTTTTGGATGCCTTGTTTAATGACAAAGATCAAAGTCTTTTGTTGGATGATTCAAAGTGCAAACTAGACTTTCAAACATCAGATTCAGTCTTATTTTGACAGTCCGACCATGTAGTTCAACCTGCTACAATCTGACGATGTACTCCGATCATGCAATCTGGCTTGCTCTGTCAGGAAACAGTCCGGCTTGCTATAGTCTGGCCTGCTACAATTCGATAGAAGTCTGACCATTATCCTCTCATTTTCGATCTATTTTTTGAAATCCGACTTGACAACATAATTCTATATTGTATCAGTACATGTTTTTAGATTCGAAAATGGAAGAGATTTGCTGATCGAATTGAGCTCCAACTTGCGTTCAATTGTCATAAGTCAGTCCGACATAGCTTTGAATGTCAAATTCTAAAGCCCAAGTGCTCTGAAGCATGAATCAAAGGTAACTTTATGTCTTTTTTTTCTGATTTACTCAACAAAATGTTTCACTATTTTCTGACCATCATGGCAAAGTCAAAGCAAAACAAGGGTACTTGATAGTCAACATCCTCCAATTCAACATGATACATGACTAGTTCAATTCAGCATGATACACGAGTGGTTTAGCATGATACATGACTGGTTCATTTGGGCAATGAGTTGTTTGCTCCATGTGATCTTTGATGATATCTGTATCATTTTTTGATGGTAGTGCCTTTACCAGCTTCTTCCAAACTTTAGCACCATGTGAAGCAACTAGTCAATCATGATTTGAACTTGCACTTATATTAGTGCTTTGAATAAATTGATAAATAAATTTGGGATAAATTATCTAGTTCAAAATTTGTAGTTATAGACAATCTCTCCTAAATGTCCCGAGATAGTATTCCACAAGTTTTCTTGTATGGTACTTCATGGGTTTCCTTGGATCGTTGTTCTAGCATACATAAAGTTCCTTGTCATATTGCATCGCCCCTTTTTGGATCACCATTATAGGTTGCCACACTTCATTGTTTGTGTCTTCCCCCTCTAACTTCTAGATTTATGATAAGTCCAAAGTTCAAACTTCTTCTTGCTCCCTAGCTGACATTTTTGGTTTCCTTAATTGCCTTTGTCATCTTTGGAATTCAAAGTGGTCCCTTAGAGCAGATGACTACAAGAGCCCAAACCTTTTATAGATCCTCTGGTACTTCTTTAATTTCTATGCAATCGCACTGCTTATGCAAATCAATTAAATTAATTGTTGATTTCTTACCTGTTAGGTTGGCTAGCTCCTCAATAATCACTATGCTCATTTGTGGTACTTGTTGAGCATGATTTGGTCGTCTCTCTCTTTGAGCATTATTGTTGAACCAAACAATTGACAATCTGCATTTCTTGCAATGTTTACATCATAAATGGTAATCCAAACCTTGCCAATGCCCATATTCCTGATAGTAAGTGCAGTCCTTATCAATTTGTGCCCAAGGCAACCGCTATTGATTCCAATTTTTATGTTGTTGGTTCCAATTGCTCCTTGCTAATTCCATTGATTTCGATCTAGTTTTAAGTGCTACATGGTTTGCTCTAGTTGTGGGAGTACAAGGAGCTTATTGGGCTAAATTCATCCTAGTCTTTGGATAGTATTAGCAAATTTCTGTTAGATGACATTTTTGGAAAATCTAACAACCCATCTTGGAATTGGTTTTGCAACTCCAAAGGTCCTCAATTCCTCTTCCACCAATTTCTCTACTTTTGCTACTGTACTTTTCTTAGATTTCCTTTTTCTTTCTTGGATTTTTCCTCTTCTTTCTTCAATTTCTTCCACTTTTTTTTGCACTACTTTTTCTTATCATCATCATTCAAAATAATCACTAGATACGTCACTATCAGTCTTGAATTCTTTGATAGATTCACCATTTGATTATTTTGTATCCGAGCTTGAGTCACTCTCTAAATCATAATCCTCTTCCCTTGCTTTTTGTTTAGAGGCTCCTTTATGCTCTTTTTGTAGCATCAATTAAATCATTAAATCCATTGACTCCAACTGGAATTTTAAATCCTCTTATTGAGCTACAAATTTTGGATCTAGGACCTTTACAAAATACTTTACTAATGTCTTAGTTATTGGTCTTTCTATCCGATCCAACTGAGCATCCAAAATTTGAAACTTTTGCACTTAGTCCTCTACTAGTAGCTTCTTCTACCTCAACTCTCTCAATTTCTACCTCAAATTCTTTAGCTTCTTCTACCTCAGCTCTCTCAATTTCTTATGAACATCATTGGGCATTTTCTCTTTTGGAAATGTGCCAAAAATGCCATTTTTAAGGTGTTATAATTCAAAAATTATGCAAATCATAAGAGCTGAACTGAACTCATGGACCTACCACTCAGTGTACTTGCAAATTGTTGCATTTTCTCTGTGTTTCCAAACATTGTCTGAAATCTTCTTACCTCCCATTGTCTCAAATCAAGCTATGTGGCAAATATGCACTTTAGGCTTGCTGCATTCGAATTCATGGGAGGTACGAGTGGGATGGGTCCTTGTAGTGGAGCTTCTCCTTGTGGTGGTATCAAGTTTTATGCTTGCCAAATGGGTGCTCTATTGGTATTGGTATTGAGCTAGATTTTGTATTGGTATTGAGTTCTATACTAGTATTGGATTTTGTACAAGAATTGGATTTTATTGTGCCACTTATTTTTGTTGTGGCACTAGATTTTTGGATTTTGTGGACCTATGGGTGGGTTTTGAACTCCTTGTAGTCCTCCAAGTCAAACCATTTGTGAAATTTTAGGTTGTCAATATTGTAGAATTTGTTGTAGCACCAGTGGTGTCCCTAACCTTCTCTATTGGATTGGGCTTACTAATCGCAAATTGCTATGTGTGCTACTATAGACTTCATATTTGTTTGACTCATCTTCTAGGTCTTCTGGTATAGTTTCTCAAGGCTCGGTTATGACTATTTCATTGTCCTCACAATCCTTAAGGTTTAATGGCACTGGTCTATTCTTGTTTGAAGTGGTTCATAGTGAAGTTGGTGATGTTTGAGAACCATCATTATTCGAAGCCTTTATATCCCCACTTTTTCTCTCTTTTATCCCCACTTTTTCTCTTTTCACTTTCTCTCTTTTTCTCTCTTATCTCCTCTCTTTTCTCTTTTTTCTCCTCTCTTTTTCTCTCTTATCTCTGAGAGTGCTCTCAACGAAAGCAAGAATGGAAGAAGGTGAGAGAGAAACAGAGAGCCACACAAGTTTTGGTGGGTGCAGAACCACCCTAATCTTCTTTTTCATTCATTTATATATGTGTTTGAGTATTGTACATAACCGGGGTAAAGGTATAGTGACCTTTAACGCCCACAACCTCCCACTTAAAGGACAATGTGCCTTTAAGAGAGAACAACCAGTGAGCATACTATCCAATGCCCATTAATACACGACAATACTCAAACTGCTGACTAGGTAGACTCTTTGTTAGCATATCTATAGGGTTATCATCTGTATGAGCCTTGACAAGCTCTATAAGCTTGTCCTCAAGTACCTCCCTGATGAAATGGTACCTGACCTCAATGTGTTTGGTCTTTGCATGAAAGACTGGATTTTATGCTAGCTGAACAGCACTCATGGAATCACTATGCAATGTCAATACACCTATATGAATCCCCAAATCTCCCACTAGTCGATCAAGCCATATAGCCTCCTTGTAACCCTCTATGGCTACAACATACTCAGCCTCTGTGGTAGACAAACCAATGCACTTCTGTGGACAAGACATCCACAAAACTGCACCACCTGCAAAGGTGAACACATAACCAGAAGTGGATCTCCTACTATCCACATGCCCTGCATAGTTTGAATCTGTGTACCCAAGTACATGCATGTCTCCTCTACCAAAGCAGATGCACATCTCCTTGGTACCATTCATGTAGCTCACGATGCACTTAACTACCTCCCAATGCCTCTTTCCTAGATTAGCCATATACCGGCTAACAACTCCCACTGCAAATGCAATGTCTGGTCTAGTAGCTACCATAGCATACGTAAGACTCCCAACTGCTAATGCATAAGGAACCTTGGCCATCATGGCCCTTTCCTCATCTGATTTGGGACTATCTGTATGACTCAGTTTCACATATGGAGGCAATGGAGTACTCACTGCCTTTCCCCTCTCCATATTGAAATGCTGCAATACTTTTGTAACATACTTCTTTTGTGAAAGCCAAAGGAGTTTCCTACTTCGATCACACATGATGCGCATACCAAGAATATGACCTGCAAGTCCCAAATCCTTCATATCAAAGGCCTCATGCAACTTGGCCTTTAAGGCATCTAGCTCATAAGTATACTTGCTAGCCAATAGAATATCATCCACATATAGTGCCAAGATTATCAGGCTTTTATCCTTAGCCCTTTTAGTGTAGAGGCAGTGATCAATTTCACTCCTAATACCCTGGGACTGAATGAAAGCATCAAACTTCTAATACCATTCTCTAGGTGCTTGCTTAAGACCATAGAGACTCTTTTTCAGTTTGCAAACTAAATGGTCTTTGCCCTTTTCTTCAAAGCCTTCCGGCTGCACCATGTAAATTTCCTCATGCAAATCCCCATGCAAGAAAGCTGTCTTGACATGCATCTGCATAAGCTCCATATCCTCTGCTGCCACTAGTCCAAGCATGCATCTAAGTGTGGTCATCTTCACAACCGGAGAGAATATCTCATCAAAGTCCAAACCCTTCTCTTGTTTGAACCCTTTAGCGACCAAATGGGCCTTGTACCTAGGCACATCATCACCTGTGACCTTCATCTTGTAGACCCATTTACATGGCAATGCTTTCTTTCCATGTGGCAAAGAAACCAAGTCCCAAGTCTTATTCTTCATAAGTTAACTCATCTTTGACTGCATAGCATACTCCCACTTGCATTGATTCTCATGCATCATAGCCTCTGTATAGCAAGAAGCCTCCCCACAATCAGTAAGCATCACATAGTCTACTCCTGGAACAAACCTATCAGGTGGTCTAGACACTCTAGATGATCTTCTCACTGGCATTTCAGCTTGCTGTCCCACCTGCATATCAGCCACATTTGGCTCATCATTTCCACCAATAGATGATCCATCATCTACCCTTGATTGTATACCTATGGGAGTACTTGGTGGTACCATTTCTTGCACATTTGGTGCATGGACAGCTCGCTGTCTATCAACATATGTAGGTGGATTCACATCCTGGAAAGTGATTCTCCTCATTGCCACATCCCTGATGGGTGCCTTATGCATCTTCTTATCATTCAAGACTACATCATGGCTGTGTATGACCTTCTTTGCTTCTGGATCCCAGAGACGATAGCCCATCTCTCCACTTTCACCATAATCCCGAAAGATGCATTTCCTAGACTTAGGATCTAGCTTCTTTCGAAGCTCTTTTGGCACATGTGCATATGACTCACACCCAAATATATGCAAATGAGAGTAAGAGGGCTTCTTGCTACTCCATGCCTCTTCAAGAATTATACTGCCATCCAAACTCTTACTAGGTGATCTTTTGATCACATGCACTGCAGTCTTCATTGCCTCAGCCCAAAAACCACCAGAAAGACTCGCATTGGAAAGCATGCATTGCAACCTTTCTTGAATGGTACAGTTCATCTTTCCTGCAACTGGATTTTGCTTTGGAGTACGAGGGAATGTGAGCTCCCTCTTAATCCCACGTGTATCACAGAAATGCTGAAAGTCATGAGAGATACTCTCCACCATTGTCAGTCCGTAGGCATTTAGGCATTCTACCTGATTGATTCTCAACCAAGGCCAGACATTTCTGAAATACTTGGAATACATCACTCTTCCGAGCTATAGCATAAGCCCACACTTTCCTAGTTGCATCATCAATGAATGTCACATAGTATTTAGCCCCACCTAATGACCATGTAGGCATGGGACCACATACGTCTGAATGCATCAAATCAAGCTTTTCAAACTCTTTCTTTCCCCTTCTTTTATGGGCAGATTTAGTCTGCTTCCCATAGAGACAGTGCTCACAAAATTCAAAATAAGAGAAACTCAAATGCGGTACATAACCCAAATGGCATAAGATTTTCATTCCAATCTGGCTCATGTGCCCAACCTGCAATGCCACAAAGAAGTGCTTGGCTGCTCGGTTATTGCAACAACATGATCAAATACCCCTGATACATGTAAGGGATACAAAGTCCCACACTTGGCACCTCTGGCCAAAAGCATAGAACCCTTCTGAATTTTCTAACTCTGAAAGCCAAAAGTGGTGTGAAAACCAGCATCATCTAGCTGACCCGCTGAAATAAGACTCTTGGTCGACTTAGGCACATGTCTCACATGTTTCAAAATAGATGCAAACCCATTTGCAAAAGAAAACTTTATGTCACCTACTCCTCCCACTATGTCACATGCATAGTCATCTCCAAGATGCACACAACCTGTCTTTCCACTGTCATAAGTGGAGAACCATTCCCTATGGGGAGTAACATGGAATGAAGCACCAGAATCCAAAATCCAATCCTGGGAATATGCATCATCTGAAGTGGTAAGCAACTCTATAGATAAACTAGACATGAAGAGAACATCATTGTCACTATCATGTGTGATTGCATTGATCTCCTCGATCTTCACTTTTCCTTTGTGCTCCCTTGGACTCTCTTCCTTTTGATTTGCACCCCAATTGGCATTCTTTTTCTTATCCTTTTTCTCTCTTTTCAGCTTGTAGCAATCCTTTTTCATATGGCCCTTCTTGCCATAGTGGTAACACTCAATATTCTGTGCCTTGGAATTGCTACAAGACTTCCCTCTTTCTTGGGACTTCCCCCTGAATTGTGATCTGCCCCTTTGCACATTTAAGGTTGCATTCTACTTGTTGCCATCCATAGACTTTTGTCTAATCTCCTCGGCCAACAAGATATCCACAACATCATCAAATTTCAGTACTCCACTAGGTGCAAAATTATTAACAGTTGTACAGAAGGTATCCAATGAGGATGGCAATGAACATAAGAGAAATATTGCGTTAGCGTTAGTCTCTGCATCAAAATTCATCTTCTGAGCTTGAAGCTGGCTAAAAATAATATTGAATTCATTCAAGTGAGAAGCAATGGAGACCCCTTCCTTCATCTGTAGCTCAAACAACCTCTTCATGAGGTAAACTTTATTAGAGGCAGTTTCCTTCTCATAAGTGGGCATACAGTTTCTTCCATAAATCTTCCATAGTTTGCTCATTTACTACTGTGAAATAAACTAACTCTACAAGATGAAGTCTACTAGTAGACTTTGCTAATGCATCCAAGTCATTCCAATCATCCTCAGACATATTTGTAGGCTTAGCTTCAATCCCTGCCAAGGGTTTAATCTGCTTCTTTTGAATAAGCACATCCTTATTTGTTCTTTCCACAAAGAAAAGTTTGTCCCATCAAACTTTTTAATGTTGAAAAACTCCTTTTCAGACATGGAAGAGGATGCCATAATGCAAATAAAGCAAAATCCCAAATGCTAGTGCCTACAAGAGAGAATCACAGCAAATACCAGGTGCACCCAAATGTGTACGCCACAATAGACTGAAATATCACCAAAACTCATGTCTTAAAGCATTTGACTCATGTGCATATACTATGCATCCGTATGAGCAAATCTGGCCCAAAAGAAAATGCCAACTGCAATGGCAATCCAAAATGCCAATAAGTGCCAAATGACTCAAGCATAAACATCGTCCACTGGCATATGCACTAATAATATCTCATCCAAGAGAGCATAGCACTATCAGTGCATCACCTGCAATGTGTCAAAGGTTGTCTCTTAGTATAAAATAACATCCATGTGCAAAGTGTCCAAAAAAATAGCATCCCACAAGGCAATTTGGGCCTATCAGCGGATCCAATAAGGACCGCAATGCATCCAAATGGCATATAAATCATCCACTGCAACCCAATGCACACCACGAATGAGCGCACACTGCTCAAACTGCAACTAGAGTGATCTGCATAAGGTATGCTCAAGAAATCATGGTCCCATGGTAATGACCGCCACTGAAAATAGAACCTGAGATGCCTCAAAACATGGGTGCCATTGCATAATCGGACTCAGCAAGAGAATTTGCAAATATCACTCTTCTGCCGAAACTCCAAAATCCCAACCGATGAGTGAGAAATGGGAGTCAACACTTATCCACTGCCATGTTGCATAAATCTAAGGTTTCAAAACCTTAGAATGAAAAATGCATAACAGAGAGACGAAATCGAATACACAGAGATCTATAACTCTGAAAATCATCCATCGAATCACGTAAGAACTAACAAGTAGGGGTCTTTGGGCGTCCAGAATGCAATGGGACAGACGGTTTTGGGAACTATGGTCTCAATCACTGGGTCCAACACACGGACTAAAAAACGTTTTTGGAAGCAGAGCTGTTTGTAAACTCCACCGAAGTACAAATGATGAGCAACATAGAAGTTTTAGGTTCTCCTAAGTCCACCGAAACTGATAGATCTGCAAATGGTTGCTCTAAACTTGAGTTCTAACATGCGAGCAGAAAAACGTAGAAACTGACATAGTGAGTCAGAAATCCAATGAAATGATCCCAGATTCAAGAATGAAGGTGTTTCCAAGCTCCTGAAGTGAAGTGGACACCAACAGCAAGCAATAGTTGCCTCTATAAGTCAATATAGAGTCTCTGTCATCGAACGGAACAGGGAAAAGCTCAAAAAACGACATTTTCTTTGAAAACACTTAATAGGCTCTCAAAACCACTTCGCAAAACCAAAGTGACTTTTCTAAAGGTACCTCCAAGGTCGCTGCACACTCGGATGCAAGTAAAGTCACCCACAAAGCTTCCCACAGAGCTCGGGGGGGTCACTCATCATATGTAACCCTATCACGTGAGTTCAACAGAAGGATTTTTTTAATTTCTAAAATTTACAGAAATAAATATACATAAGGGACTATTTAAAATAGTTTTGGAAAAAATTTACAGATTTGTATAGAAAAGGGGTACATTTTATTAATGAAAATTTTTACAGATAAAGGACTTTAAATATAGGCCTTGAATGCACGTGATATAGAGGGTTTATACATAGTGACCCCCCCGAGCCACAGAGCTTCTCCTTCCTCCCATAGAGTTGTTGAGCTTCAAGCATTCACGCACGCTAAGCTAGATCACCCGGGCTCTAATACCAGTTGAGAGTGCTCTTAATGGAAACAAGAATGGAAGAAGGAGAGAGAGAAACAGAGAGCCACACAAGTTTTGGTGGGTGCAAAACCGCCCTCAGTCTTCTTTTTTATTCATTTATATATGTGTTTGAGTATTGTACATAACTAGGGTAAAGGCACAGTGACCTTTAATCCCCACAATCTCCTCTCTTTTGTCCTTTTTCTCCTCTCTTTTCCTCTCTTATCTCCTTTCTTATCTCCTCTCTTTTTCTCTCTTATCTCCTTTCTTTTGTCCTTTTCCTCCTCTCTTTTCCTCTCTCTTTCCTCCTCACTTTCCTCCCATGTGAAGCTTCAATAGCCTACTATTGAGCAAACAAATATAGACTTTTGTCACTCTAATTCAAAGAATGCAGGAGTCTGCAAATGTTTGCTCAATGTCAGGTTGTAAGATTCTAAGCTCACTCAATATCTTACAGGGATTCTAAGCTATAGGATTAGTGTACTGAATCATCATTATTTGAAGCCTATGTATGTTTGAATTGTGATAGGTTTCTCCAAAGGATGTTGCCTACACCAAATACCATGCTTGCTTCAAGAGATGAAGCAAAGAAGATGCTAACAACGGTGGGTATGGATTATGATACCATCCATGCTTGCCGTAATGATTGTATTGTTAGAGTTAGCTCAAATGTCCACCTCTCATGTAACCCACCAATATTCTGTGTACCCAATGTTGTAAGGCCCCCATATGAGGAGAAGCCATGATGGGTATCAGATATTGGGAGGGATCCCCAGTTTAGACACTGGAAGGGGTCTTAGAGTAGACCAGATGGTTATGAGACGGCTTAGGAGCCAAGAGTAGATACCCGTCTGCACAAAGGGGGGGTTCGGGGGGGCGATAGCCCCCCCGATAGCAGGGGGTCCGGGGGGCGCAGGCCCCCGGTGGGGGTCTGGGGGCAAACGGTATGACCTATGCGCGATCCTTCATCTGCCCGACGGCATGTTTTCTGAAGGGTCGGTTGGTCTTCCAGGCCGACTGTCTATTAGGCCGACTGCCTATTACAGGGCCGACCGTCAACCACTTACACTATATAAGTGGCCACCCCCTATCATCAGATCACCAGTTCTTCATGCTCATAGTCCTCCGTCCAGCATCTGTCTAGATCACCATCGAAGCTCTGTCTGTAGAGCGCACGGGTGGACAGCCAACCATCAGTTGTATCAGCAGTTTGGTATATCAAAATTTTTGTATTCTCTCCAGCTTTCCATCGTGTACTTGCGTTTTGTTGTTATCTTCCGCTGCGTACTATTTTCTTACATGGTATCAGAGCTCAGGCTATCTGAGTAACGACTTTATTGCAAGTTCAACGAGCTTTGTTAGCAAAGGCTACTAGGAGTGATGGCTGCACCAACCCCGTTGCGAATTCGTCCACCTGCCTTCAATGAAGGCAAGCTCGATGGGACGAATTATACTTTGTGGAAATTCAAGATCAGCGCGATCTTGGATTCATATGAGCTTCTGGATACTGTTCTGGGATTGGATCCAGAACCGGTTGGATCACCGAATCCAAACAACCCCAACGTCATAACGCCACCGAATGCAGATCTTCTTCGGGCATGGAAACGAAGGAACGCAGATGCACTCTGCGCTCTTGTTACCAGTTCAAGTGATTCTGTTTTGACTCTGATTCAGCATACAGACAAGGCAAGTGAGGCTTGGAACATACTGAAAGGTCAGTATGAAACGCGGAATCAGACCAGAATTCAAAATCTGGAGAATATGCTTGCTGCAGAGAGGTGCTCTGATGGAGAATCAGCTGAGACATTCATCACACGGATCAAGAATCTACGTGATCAGATGGCGGCGGTTGGGATTACAAAGACCAGCGAAGAGTTGGCCAGAAGGTGCATTCGGATCCTTCCACAAAAGTACGATGCGTTGGTCACGACACTCAACACGCAGGTAAGAAATCCACCCCTCACTTTTGAAGAGTTTAGCGCGATGCTCTTAGAGGAGGAGATGCGAATGAAGACCCGCGATGGCGGAAGTGATGCAGCATTCTCAACCACATCCAAAGGGAAGGGTGGAGAGAAGAAGAATGGTAAGAAGAAGAAGTTTTCAGGTAAGTGCCACTACTGCAACAAAAGCGGTCACATGATCAAGGATTGCAGAAAGAAGCAGCAGGACGAAAAGAATGGCACTACACAGTCTTCTTCGAAAGGCAAGGAATCTGCCAACACAGTTGAGACTGAGTTGGAGCTATGGGTTGCAATTGAAGAAATATGCTCCTCAACAGAAGTTTCAACAACGAATGATTCGTGGCTCCTTGATAGTGGAGCGTCCCGTCACATGACCAGAAAGAAGGACTGGTATAGCTCTTTCAAGCCTCTACAAGAGCCCATGAACGTGACGGTCGGTAATAATGCAAAATGCCCTGTGGAAGGTACAGGTACTATCTCTCTTTCCATTCAAGAGGGTGAAACTAAAGAGCTTTCTGATGTATTACTAGTTCCTCAGCTAAAGAAGAACTTGCTTTCGGTTGCTGCGATAACTGATCGCAACTTGGAGGTACGTTTCAAGAGGACCGGAGCAGAAATCCTTAATGCAGCGGGCAAGGTGGTCGGCAAGGCAGTAAGGAAGAACAATCTCTACGAGCTGACGGCACTAACAGTCTCTTCAGGGGTGGGCATCAGTAAGGTATGGCATGAAAGATTTGGTCATCTTAGTTATCCTATTCTTTTGGAAATGCAGAAAACAGGGATGGTTGCACACTTGCCTGCACTCTCAAAGGTGCAGGAACCTTGTGAAGCTTGTATGATGGGCAAGCAACAAAGGAAGGCTTTTCCACATGAGAGCGGCTATCGGGCAAAGGCTCCTCTAGAATTGGTTCATGCTGATCTCAGTGGGAAAGCTCCGACTCAAGCTTTGGGGGGATGTAACTACTATATGATTATCGTCGACGACTACAGTAGATACATGTGGGTGTATTTTTTACGAGATAAGGCTGAAGCTCTTGGAAAATTCAAACAGTGGCAAAAGATGGTGGAAAACGAAAGCGGGCTGAAGGTAAAGAAGCTTCGCACAGATCGAGGAGGAGAGTTCCTGTCAAAAGAGTTTGACACATACTTGCACGAGAATGGCATTAAGCGCCAACTCACGACTGCACATACTCCGCAACAAAATGGTGTTGTAGAGCGTCGCAATCGTACTACCATGGAGATGGCACGATGCATGGCACTAGGTAAAGGATTGCCTAAGTCTTTTTGGGCTGAGGCAGTCAATACAGCAGTCTACATCCTCAATCGAAGCTTCACAAAGGCCTTGACGGGCAAAACACCTTTGGAGGCTTACTCAGGTAAAAAGCCTTCCGCTTCTCATTTCAGAACATTTGGATGTGAGTGTTTTGTTCATGTTCCAGATAGCACCAGAAAGAAATTAGATCCAAAGAGCAGAAAGTGTATCTTCATGGGCTATAGCCAGGAGTCAAAGGCGTACCGGCTATATGATCCAGAGGCAAAGAAGATCGTGGTCAGTCGTGATGTGGTGTTTTGGGAACAGCCACATACAGTGGAGGAGGAGGTATGCCCTTCCACTTTATCATCAGCCGTAAAAGTAACTCACCTTGTGCCCGTATCTAAAGCAGAGTTGCAGAATGAGGAGGAGTACTTCGAGGAACAGACTCCACCAACACCACAACATGCCTTGGCTCCACAAGGTAAGCCACTTCCAAAGTGGGCAAGGCAGCTCTTTGATGAGAAGAATCCGGTTCCAGACTTGGCGGAGTCATCTGCAGATGGACTTCGACGATCAAAGAGGATAGAGGAGCAGAAAAGGGCTTCTGAACACATAGTCAATATGGCCTTGATGGCTGAGATTATGAAAGTTCAAGAGCCTACGAATTTGGATGAGGCAATGGCGGATCCAAATTGGAAAGCTGCCATGCAAGAGGAGTATGACAGCATCATGAAGAATCAGACTTGGGACTTGGTTGATCGTCCAGAAAAAAGGAAGATCATTGGTACCAAATGGGTATGGAAGGCCAAGTACAAATCTGATGGATCTTTGGAAAAGTACAAGGCTAGGCTTGTTGCACAAGGATACTCTCAAGTTGAAGGCTTTGATTTTGAGGATTCCTTTGCCCCTACAGCAAGGATGACAACTATTCGGGTGGTACTTGCCTTGGCTGCTCATAAGCAGTGGCCGGTGTTTCAAATGGACGTGAAATCTGCGTTCTTGAATGGACATCTCAAGGAGGAGGTATATGTGTTCCAGCCACCAGGATTTGAGGTGCCCAATTCAGAGAACAAGGTTTGCAGACTAAAGAAGGCATTGTATGGGCTGAAACAGGCCCCAAGGGCATGGTACCAACGGATTGATAGCTTTCTCATATCTATTGGTTTCTCAAAAAGTGCTTCTGATGCTAACCTGTATGTTTGTAAGCAGGATGGCAAGTATGTGGTAATAGTCCTTTACGTGGATGACTTGATCATCACAGGAGATCATGAGAAGATGCTGCAACAGTTGAGGGAGTCGTTGAGTTTCGAGTTTGAGATGACAGATTTGGGGCTCATGCACTTTTGCCTCGGCATTGAGGTTTGGCAAAAACCTGGCAGGATTTTCATCTCTCAGCAGAGATATGCTCGCGAGATCTTGAAGGCATTCGGTATGACCGAGTGTAAGGACGTGGTCTCTCCCATGGAGGTGAATGGTAAGCTCTCAGTGGAGGATGCATCACCACTTGTCGACATCAAGGAGTATAGGAAACTTGTGGGGAGTCTCATTTTTCTGTGCAACACTAGACCTGATATCAGCTTTGCAGTTGGTGTACTTAGTAGGTTCTCAAATCAACCTCGAGAGAACCATTGGAAAGCAGGGATGCGTGTGCTAAAGTACGTGAAAGGTACACTAGAGTATGGCATTACCTACAGAGCAGGGAAGACCTTGGCGGGTTACTGTGACTCAGATTGGGCGGGAGATTGTGATTCTAGAAAGTCAGTTTCTGGATATTGTTTCTCACTTGGTTCAGGAGTGTTCTCTTGGATTAGCAAGAAGCAACCAACAGTGGCACTATCTTCGACGGAAGCTGAGTACAAGGCAGCATGCATTGCTGCTTGTGAAGCAGTTTGGCTAAGGAGGATCTTGCAAGACATAGGAGTTCCAATCGAAGATGCGACGGTTCTAAAATGCGACAATCAGAGTTGCATGGCCATTGCAAAGAATCCTGTGTTCCATGCTCGTACAAAGCACATAGAGATCCAGTATCACTACGTACGAGAGCTCATCGAGGATGGAGTCATAGAGCTGGAGTATTGTCCCACAGAGGACAATTGCGCAGACATCTTCACGAAGGCTCTTGGGAGTGATTTATTGTTGCGGCATCTACATCGACTCGGCATTGGTCCGAACACGTAGTTCATCTTCGGGTGAACATTGAGGGGGGGTGTTAGAGTTAGCTCAAATGTCCACCTCTCATGTAACCCACCAATATTCTGTGTACCCAATGTTGTAAGGCCCCCATATGAGGAGAAGCCATGATGGGTATCAGATATTGGGAGGGATCCCCAGTTTAGACACTGGAAGGGGTCTTAGAGTAGACCAGATGGTTATGAGACGGCTTAGGAGCCAAGAGTAGATACCCGTCTGCACAAAGGGGGGGTTCGGGGGGGCGATAGCCCCCCCGATAGCAGGGGGTCCGGGGGGCGCAGGCCCCCGGTGGGGGTCTGGGGGCAAACGGTATGACCTATGCGCGATCCTTCATCTGCCCGACGGCATGTTTTCTGAAGGGTCGGTTGGTCTTCCAGGCCGACTGTCTATTAGGCCGACTGCCTATTACAGGGCCGACCGTCAACCACTTACACTATATAAGTGGCCACCCCCTATCATCAGATCACCAGTTCTTCATGCTCATAGTCCTCCGTCCAGCATCTGTCTAGATCACCATCGAAGCTCTGTCTGTAGAGCGCACGGGTGGACAGCCAACCATCAGTTGTATCAGCAGTTTGGTATATCAGAATTTTTGTATTCTCTCCAGCTTTCCATCGTGTACTTGCGTTTTGTTGTTATCTTCCGCTGCGTACTATTTTCTTACATGTATTCTATTTCGTCATGAGCATGGAGATTTGGCTAGTTGTCTGAAGTGTGGGGAACAACGATATAGAGATAACTTCCAAGGTGAGTAGATATTGGTAAAGGTCTTGAGACACTTTCCCATCATTGCAAGAATATAGGACATGTTCTGATTCAAATCCATAGTGGAGTTGATGACATGGCATGCATCTCATCGGTCCACGGATGACACATTGAGGATTCCCACAGATTGTGCAGCTTGGAAGCACATAGACAATTAGTGACCGAACTTTATGAGGGAGCCACACAACTTATATCTTGGGCTCACCATGGACAGAGTGAATCCTTTCGGGTTATGCTTGACATCTTGGTTGACATTGGCCATAGTCTTGGTGAATTACAATATCCCACCATGGCTAACAATAAATAAGGGACACCTCATGCTTGCTCTACTTGTGCTAGGGAAGTAGAAGGCCAAAAATATGACGTGTACATGGCACCTTTGATAGAGGAATTATAGACCTTATGGAGAGGAGTGCGGGTCTTTGACATTTCCAAAGCTCCTAGACATTTCAATAATATTTTGGTCAGGAATATCTTGATGTGGACCATGCATGACTACCCACAATATGGAGAGTGCATAGGTACGTAGTTGTGTCTTTACATGTATAATATAGGATTATGCTTTTATGACTCTCTTTCACATGCATGTCTTATACTAATACATTCATGCATGTGTGCAGGACTTCTTACAAGTGGGTACCATGCTTGTCCTGTTTGTGGACTAGGTTTGAAATCGCTTGCATGATACTCCAAACATATGAGAAAAATGTTTATGAAGGTCATGCTCGATACCTTTCGCTAGACCATCTCGTGTGTGGAGGTTAGCTTGATCCACCACCATCATATTTGAAGGCAAGTGATTGGATTTAGGCTTGGAGGGCAAATGGAGAGGAACCTCCTCATGGTATGAAGAGGCTATCAATCTTTCATGAGCTTCCTTATCGGGGTCAGTTACAAATCAATCATCTCTTGGATCCCATGCATATCTTCAAGAATGTGGGGGCTACTATTTGGGCACACTTGGTTGGTTCCAAAGACTCGAGAGGAGTGAGAGAAGACTTGCATGCTAAGAATAGGATGTCTCGTTTGTGGCCCCAAGTGCATGCTTCGAGAAAAATTATCCTCCCAAAAGCAACATGGATCCTCTCTACGAGAGAGGAGGTAGTGGTCAAGATAGACATTGCCTCTTTTCAAACACCCACAGGGTATATGCATTGCTTGAAAGGAGCATTTTCAAAGGACAATAAGCTTAGTCAGCTCAAGTTCCATGATTGGAACAAGGTATTTTAGGTATTCTAAGATGTAGGATTAGTGTACCGGTAATCATGATGTGTTAGCGTCATTATGATTATGTTATATTGTTGACATGACTTCTTTGTTGCTTTGATAGTTCATCCTCCCAATTACAATAAAAGGGTGCTTACAAGAAGATGTTAGGAATACTATATTCAAGATTAGTGGTATTGTGAGGTATGCTTACTATCAAATCGCATTGATTGCATTTTTTTCAATTTAAGCTGAATAATCTATAGACTGATTATGAATATATCTTACATGGGCATGTGAAATAGGTGGATATCTCAAAAAGAGATCTCCATATCGAGCATCAAGAAGGCTAGGGTGGAATTTACCAAAGCCATATGGTTGCTTGAGAAACACTTTCCCTCGAGCATTATGACAACTCAAGTGCACATGCTTGTGCACACAGTTGATGAGGTGGCCATTGCAGGTATCATTCATAGTTGGTGGATTTTTTTCTTAAGTAGTTTATGAAAACTTTGAAGGGATTTATAAGACAAAGAGCAAGACCAGAAGCAAGCATGGCAGAGGGATGGCTTGTGCAAGAGTCATTAGTATATATCACAGAGTTTCTTGCAACCACGGATCTCGATATGCCACAAGCTTGGCATAACAAGGATGATGATCGCATCATTGGCGAGGTTCCCCAAGGAAAAGGGATTGAAAGAAAGATGAGTGAAGAGCAAATCAAGAAATTCAATAAGTTTTGTCCTGTGGCTACTGCAAGGTGGTCAGATGTGAGTTACATTCCATCACCTCCCCTTAGTGCATGCATTGCTACTTAAGGTGGTCAAGTGTGGCTTTTACATGTCAATACCTCCCCTGGGTGCTTTCATAGCTACTCTCAGGTGATCAGGTTTGATTACAAAATATATAGGCAAGGTTGGCAAGGTATTTGCTTTTCAATACATTCCATTGATGTCACCTTTTGGCTCATGGCTTGATGACGATGTCGTTTGCTTCTTTGCTTGGTGTAGCTTCATGCATGATGCTTTGTTCTTCCATGTGCCTTGATGCTTTGTGTGGATGCCATGCTTCGGGCTATGGTCATCTCATACACTTGTGCTTTTGGCATGCTTATGACAATAATGTGTGCATTCATGCTTTGCTTTTCCATTTGTTGCAAAGGTCTTACCAATTGATTTCTTTCAATATTGACAGCATACAATGATTCTGACTTAACAGGAGCATAGAGCTCAAAAAGGCGATCACTTTTCCCTTTTGGAGCGTGTTCAAATTCATCCTGGATTGCAAGTTATGGCTTGTTGAAGCTTTTGTGAAGAAAAGGGCCTTTGATGATGTGGCACAGAGATTCACATGTTGAATTCAAACTGTGCTTAACAAGAGGCTGTGTGCTTAGAAGGCACTTTAACTAACCTTGAACTTAATCTAACCACGGGTTAGTGTGGGTTGAGTTGACCAGACTTGGGTTTACTTAACCATTGACCAAGCTAAGTTACATTTAACCATAGCTACATCTTATCTTGCCACGTGTCTTCTCCATCTACTGCCACGTGTCTTTCTGGTAGAGAACTTTGGAGAAAGAAGCAAGAAGATCTTTGAAGCTTCTGCGACGATGGCGACGAAGAGCGGTTGGAGGCCGAGCTGAAGTTGCTGCTTGAGCGTTGGTCGACAGATCTTCGAAGCAACAGTGCTAGCGTTGGATAAGCTGGTGAGGTGTCGTAAGGCTTCTCGTCGATGGTGTGTAGAGGGCGCTGTTCTTCATTGCGGGATGGAGAGCCAGGCAGCCGAGTCAACTAGAGCATCTGTGGCAGTATCGCAAAGCAGGAGCGCTGGCTGCTCTTAGATGGTTGCTAGGGAAGCGTCCCAAAATTTTGATCCCACGCAGATGAGCTTTTTGAGGCAAGTGCTCACTTGGAGGTCGTTCAGGATAATAGAGCGTAGATCTTGCGTTGTAGAGCCAGAGATGAAACTCAGGTAATCAAGAGACAAATTGGAGGAAGAGAGGAAGACGAAGAGCTCATGGCCTTTGTGTGCGTGCATTCCGTTAGTGGCACTGTGTCCATGTTTAATCGACTAGATGTTGGAAACCAGGAGCTACAGTCACGTAGGCTTCGAGGCCTGACTATGGAGGTAGCTGTGCATGGGCGTGGAACCTGAAGGCCTGGCATTGAACGTAGGCATTGCTTTGTGAAGGCGGATAGCCTGTTGCACACTCGATGGTTGAATAGTCTACTGCGAGGCTGGAGCTTTGGGCTTAGAGCCTTAGAGACTTAGAGATGCTGTAGGTCAGTGCACGGGCTGTCGGAGCACTGTTGTAGAAATAGATGGAGCCGCCGCAGTGGAAGAGGCCTTTACAGCTACTCGTTTGGAGAAACACTAGTTGCTTGTCATGATGGAGGCTAGGTCGTTGGAGGTGCAGCTCCACATATGCTTGTAGCAGCTCGTTTTGCTTACTGTTGGGCTTCAAAAGAGAAGCTCACGCATCAATACATGGATGAGGGAGTGGCCTTGACTGCAGATAGGGTTGCTATTGTAGGAGCAGAGGACGAAGTAAACCCAAAATAGCTGTGAAGCTCGTTGAAGCCTTTGATACACATCATGGAGAGGAGATGGACTCCCTTTCTCTCTCTCTCTCATTGACGGAATTCCCTCAATGCAATGGAAGGAATCAATGGACGGAAATTTTCTCTCTCTAGGGATGGAAATTTATTCTTAATCTAAATCTAAAACTAACCTAGGAGAAAAACATGAGCTCCTAAGACATGCCTACAACTAATCTAGGAGACTAGACCTAAGCTCTGATACCATGACAAAGTGAGGATCCTACTCTCCTAGTCACTAAGACAACATCCTAATACAACACTAATCTATGGAGGATGCAACCTAAGTGCAAGCATGATGAAGAGAGTGCTCATGACATGTATCTCAAGTCAATTAGGTTCCAAGATAGATTAACTTGGACTCATAAAGAGAATCTTGAGATAGTGCAAAGTGCTTGATTGATATTACTTCAAATGAACCTCCCTTTTATAGGTGAGGGTATTTACATCCATTTTGCTTGCTCACATGTGGGATATGTCCTCCATGCCATGTGGCAGCTTACCCTTTGCTCATACCTTTGCTCTACATGTGCTCATGGCACCACAACTCTCAACACTGGATTCACCATCCACATAAGAGTGACTTGCATTCACATCAACCATGGGCTGATCTACTTCCTCTTTTCCTTTTTGTGATACTTGCATACCACTATCTGCATTGATTTGAGGAGATCCTCCTGATCTCAATTTGCCTGTCCATGGCAAAGTATGAGAATCACTACTAGAGGACACTACAAGTCCACTAACATTTTGTGATTGTTGTTGTGAATTTTGTGCAACATTACCATTTTGTGCATCTACATCGTCAATCACATTTATTGGTTTATACCAGTTGCTCATCTCATCAAAAATACCATCTCTGCTCATTGTAAACTTACGAGTATAAGGGTTATAGCATCTATACCCTTTCTACTGCAAAGAATAACCAATAAAGATGCACTTCTTAGCTTTTGGATCCAACTTGGATCTCAACTCATTTGGTGCATAACATAGGCAATGCAACCAAAAACTTTCAAAGGAGAAATATCTAGTTTTCTACCAATATAGCTCTCACTACTACACACGGATCCTATTGCGATGCTTAAGTACTAATGTTTAGCGTGCGCAGGACACTAATCATCGGTATCGAAAGTGGGGTTCCTTAAGGGTCGCTATATAGTGGCTTTAGTGAAATGTCGCTATAAGCGATGTTTACTAAAGTTGCTATATAGTGACTTTTATCAGATTGGTAATGGTCGTTATCTAGCGACACTGAGATAGTTTTCTATAGTGACATTTTATAGAGAGTTTTTTCTCCCCTAACAACCTTAAAAGATTTTTTTCCAATGACATTTTTTTAAATTTTCATACATGTTTGATCTTTTGAGAGAATAAAAGTACGAGAGCATGTACATCAAGCCTTTGAATCTCATATATTCATGTCCAAGTTTGAGATGAAAAAAATTAATGAAGAGCTTTTACGTCGCTACCTGATCCTCTGTGCTGACATAAACTAGATCAATAAAACCTACTAGAATATTCTCCTGCATATAGTGATAATGCACCTCAATGTGCTTTGTTCTAGCATGATAGACGAGGTTATTTTCCAAGCGTATATTGCTCATGTCGTCACAATAAATGACAACTGGCCCATCTACAGACCGATGCATATCATAAAGTAGCTTATGCAACCAAGCTACCTCACATGCCGCCATTGCTGCACCCCTGTACTCAGCCTCTAAGCTCGACAAGGCAACTGTAGGCTGTTTCTTACTCCTCCAAGTGACTGCAGCACTCCCAAAAGAGAACACATATCCACTAGTAGATCGTCTATCAGAAATACTACCAGCCTAATCAGCATTAGTGTATCCATGTAGCTGTATTTGAACCCCAGTCTCATAAAATAGTCCATACTGCAATGTGGACTTCACATACCTCAGTATGCATCTAGCCACATCCAAATGCGGTTTCCTTGGAGCCTGCATAAACTAACTTACTGACCCAAAAGCATAGATCAAATCTGGCATGGTAATAGTCATATAAATCAAACTTCCTACTATGTGTCTATACATAGTAGGGTCTTCCAGAAGCTCACCTGCAATACACCACCTAGTGTAGGGGTTCATCGATCAGTGTACTTGATACCGATCGGTGTAGGTGTTCACCGATCGATGTTTTTTTCATCGAGCGGTGAGCGATGTTTTACTACACCATGCGGTATATTCCGGCAAATACCACACAGTGTTGTGATACACCAAGCGATATTTAGCCGGTCCATCGGTGTATGTTGACCGATTATTAAAAATGCATTTTTTGCATTTTGAACATCCACTTGAGCGTTTTAAATTCGAAAAACAAACGTACTTAAAAAATCCCAGCCATGCCCTAATCTGCCCTTTAAAAACTTGGCCACAGAAATTAGCATCAAAACAACTTCGGGATTTTTTACCAGCATTAATATTACCATTGAAAACTCTTTCCCAAACTCAATATTACCGTTAAAAAATTATCAAAAATGACTTGTAGAAAAATCAAGAGACCGTCGATGTGCATGTTGATAGTATGCATCTATAATTAGCATCAAAACTTTGTTTATCGATTGAATTTTTGACTTAAATAACAACATCGTTAATATCGACGCTTTCTTATCAACGTAAATATATATGGTTTTTTCAATGGATTTAGGAGTTTGAAACAAGTAATAATGTATTTTCCATCGAAAAAAGCATCAAAATGAGCTGAATTATTGTAG
Source organism: Dipteris shenzhenensis (assembly GCF_047967505.1). Lineage (NCBI taxonomy): Eukaryota > Viridiplantae > Streptophyta > Polypodiopsida > Gleicheniales > Dipteridaceae > Dipteris > Dipteris shenzhenensis. The sequence goes on from NC_141599.1 coordinate 28,948,440, forward strand.
TGGGAGTGTGCCCTTGAATGGGTGTGCATTATTTTAGCATAACATTGGAGGCCCCTTAAACCACATTTGACATTCTTAATTAGGTGTCTCCTTTGGTTGAGGAGAAGCTCACGTAGTGATCTCATGAAGACTAAGTTTGTTGAATTTGTACTACAACTTGAAGACAAAGTTTGTTGAATTTACTTGAGAAATGTATAAGTAATGGGTCACGCAAGATACCTATATACAAAAAATTCCTTAAACCTCAACAAAAATGGCTACACCAAACATTGACCCAAAGCTGAAAACTCACCAGAAAGCAAGATTTAATGATGACAAACATGCACGGATTTTGCAACTTATGAGGAAAATGGATGGATAGGCCATTTTAATTAGACCCATCCTAGACACATTGCAAAATGTATCTATTTACCACACCATGTGAGATCTCAAATCCTAGCCAACTACATGTCCAGTCAGCACATGTAAAAAATACCGCACGGTGATACCAAACACTGCACGGTGTGTTCATATAACATGCATTGTTTTTGGATGACACCATACAGTAAATGAAATCATGTGGTATTTTCTAATGACACAGCATAGTAAAGTGAAATACCATGCATTGTGTACTCATTCAACTAGTATGCTTTGATTGGTTCGAAAAAGGCATTTTTAACATTTGGAACATTCTCGAATATTTGTAAAGGGAAAAGTGCATCCGTTTTTTTTTTAACATACTATAAAAATTCCCAAAAGTCACCCCATATGTAATACATTCTTGAACCCTCACAAAACTGCCTAAACTTGATCATGCTTTACCTCCTTTATACTTTTCATTTTGGTCCATTTTACTCTCCTTTTGCTTCTTGTTTTTTGGCATCACCCTTTTTCACACCTCATCTATTCTTTATGTTTTACCACTCTCATGTCCTCACTAAACTTTTCATTCAAGTCACTCAATATTACATAGCATTCCTAACTAAAAGGTCACTCAAGTCCTCCAATTATTTATGTGAATTCTTTGCTTGATTATTTTGACAAAATCAACAAATGCAGTGGATTTTTTTAAAGAGAAAAGCATTTCCATTTCTAGATACCATACTTTCTAATAAGAGGGACATGCTTATAGGTGAAAAAGTTTGATTTCAAAACAAGTACCATAATGATAGGAATTAAACTTTCAAGAAATTTGTATCTATTTTCCTTTAAACTGGATTGTAATTATATCATTTAAATGAATTTCCATCATTTCATTACATAAATCGATCTTAGTTGACATGAATCTATTCAAATTTGAGGGAGACCAAGATTTCCCTTCTATAATCTTGATTCATTTTGAAAGGTTTTCTTGAGTAACCTATAGCTTTGCTATTGTAGCTTGTCTTAACAAGTAAAATTCCTATTAAAAAATTACACCTAGAATATAATATTATAGTTTGAAGAAAATGAGACGAACTTGTAAACATTTTATTACAAATATCCATGCTTAAATGCAAATGTACTAATGCATACATTTTTTGAAATTTTGATTAGACTAAAGTTATTAGGAAGAGACCTCAATTCTTTCATATTATTACCTTGTGTCCGTTTTACATAATACTTCAAATTTGCCTTGAGGTTGAGCACTAAAAATACATATGACTTAAACTCATAAGCACATAGCTGTAGCTTAGGAGTGTAGCTTAATAAGATGAGACGACACTCTTGTTGTCACTTGTGGTCCCATTTAGGAACTCAACTAGTGAGGTTGTGGTGCATAAAATTCTACGTGAAAGATAATATTCTCCCCAAGTAAATTCCCTTTTGCTATATACCCCATTTGATTTATCAACCAACTCTGGATGTGGTATTATGGTTGATGATAAAGAGGGGCTTACAAAAAAGGCCAAAGATAACCTTGATGCTTCCTTGTTAACAACAACTCGATGGAGAACGCTTTTGCATCTCCCATAGGTCATAACCTAAAGAAAAAAATGTTCATTTGGTAGGTTACGTTTATCTTTCAAACATTTGAATACAAACTTAATATCTCAATTTAATGTGACTACAAACTTAAGTAGAGTAACACTCAATTTCTCAATAATATGCTCCTATCATGAGCTTGTGCATGTTAAATTACATGTATAAAGTAGCACAAAAGCACAAATCTTAATATTTTCAACCCCATTTTGTTAGCTTAAGTAGAATAGATGATTTTCTCTTTTCAACATGTGAATACAAACTTAAGGAGAGTAACACTCATCTTCTCAAATGAAAGTATATGTTTTTTATAAGACTTAAAGCAAGCCCGTTTGGTGTACCTCAAGGTTCAAACCTGCTTTTACTTGAGCAAGAATTTTTCTATTCCTTATTCTAGTTCAATTATGCTATGCATAGACAGATTGAGCAGAATTACTTAATGTTCATTTTCATTCCTTAATACTCTTAAGCAAGCACTTTTCTATTCCCATATTCTAGTTCAACTATGCTGCACATAGATAGATTCAGAATAATTATGTATGGCATGGGATGGATTATATGGGCGCACCTCTAACATGTCTCCCACGTTGATACAGAAACCATCTTGCCGAGGTGCAACAACCACATATCTTCCGTCCTGTGTCTTCACTTGCAAGCCTGCCACACCACCATCGTGCACTATTGTGAAACAGTTAGTATCTACGTGAGTGCCCAGCCCAATAGTTTTCGTGGGATCAGGACATGCAGGATAATAATTCAATCTCAATGTTTCCAGCGGATCCGCCATGAACACCTTCTCGAAACTCTCTCTGCTCACTCCATAGCCTTCGATTAAAAGCTCCATGAGAAGTTGCCCCAGCCTCTGCATCCCGCCAATGTAATCATCTATGGCCTTGCTGTTACAAGCCCAACCCCCGGACGTCAAATGTTACAGTGTCCGTAAATCGGAACCGGACAATCAAACGATTTTCGTATTTTGTACGCCTACTTACCTGAAGTCCGCTCTTTGGGTGCCCTGATCCTCGCTCCACAATGACTGTGCGCACTCCGCTGCGTTGGATTGTGGTCGACCCATTATCGTGAAGGCCTCGCACCAGGGTAAAGTGCCGGAAGTCACCGTTGACGCGGCCGTTCCATAACCAGAATGCTTTGTTGTCAGGTTTCTGGCTGATTTAATTTTTACTTCAGGTGGCACTTCAAAGACACGCTTGCTTTGGGCTTGCGCGCGTTCCACAACCTCGGGCGAGACCCCATGGTTGATCACCTGGAAAAACCCCCATTTCTCGCATGCAGCAACGAGTTCCTTGGCGATTCGGGTCCTCTCAGAAGAACTAATAGCGTTACAATCACTTACCAAGCCGCCAATATCTATGATGGGAATGGTTTCATCTTCTCCATCATCAGCTTCCGGGCGCTGCGTTAGAACGAATGGTTGAGGAACGTCCTCGACAGTCCGTTCTTGTTGTAAGAGTGCGAGCGTGGCCAGGCCCTTCCCCTGAGCGACAGCAGCAGCTTCTGCGGCGGAATGGGCAGCGTCACGGACAGCAGGATGGAAAGCTGGGATGCCTGCTGCACTGGATAAAGTATGAACGGATGCCATAGTGGTAAGCAGGAAGGAAGAGAACTCAAGGTAGGACTTGATGGGGGATGATGCTAGTGCGTTGGAGTTACTCTCGTTGGAGTGACTCTGAGGTCGGTACGATGATAACGAAGTGGACTGATTTCACAAAGCAAATCAATCGATGGATTATAGAGTTGCCGAGCCGATTCTGAGAAGGAATCAAGCGATCGATGAGGAGGGTGCTTCACAAATGAACGGCTAAAAGCAGAAGAAATAAGCTTGAGTCTGAGGAGAGCAGACAAGGCTGGAGGAACAGCGTCGTCAAAACCACGTTAAGGCGACGATGAAGCCGATCTTGTGGATAAACACTTATTGCCAGACGCATACAAATCACCTAGAATTTTACGTTACAAGTTTCTGGATACACGCCGTGACGCCGTCCACTAGAGTCTGGTTTAACAAGTATTGCAATACTTATGCAAATCACCTCGAAATTTGCGTTATGAGGTTTCTGGATACATTGTTTTTTTAATTCAAAAATAAAATAACGATTTTTTAGTATGGGGACGTCACCGAATCTGGCTACTCTGGCCTCAGCCCTATTAAAGTCTATTCTAATAACTAGGTTGTGTAGGTCGCCTTTGGACTAGAGTAGAAGACAAGCCATGGATCATCAACACCCCACAAACATGAGAAAAAAAATAAGACAATAACATATCGAGATAATGGCCCTTTGAACAGCTTTTTGAGTAAGACAATGCCCTGAGACAGTCACAAATTAAATACCCTTATCACAAGGCTTATCATCAGTTCTCTTATTCATCCTTGGCATTCATTCACTCATTATCGCTCTGTATATTTCATAGTCGTTCGCATTCATTCATTCATATGTTGCTTGCTCCTTATACTTTAGGATCCTATTTTTATCATGGAGCACGTGACTAGTGACTTGATTAAAGCAAAAAAAAGACTAAGTAAAGATATGGATGGCACAAGTCCATTAGGACCCGATCCTCCCTACAAATGTCACAGGTGGTGTTTTATTATTCACTTGGTAATTTGCAAAGATTTGCGCCTTTTGAAAATTGAAACCCAACAAATTCATGAAGAAGGATGTGCCCAAAATTGCTCCTAACTCATATAATATTGTCACATGGACTATAACCATATGAACTATCATGCTTTGATCTTACATCTAACTTACCTATGTTTGTTGCTGTTGATTCCAAATCCTTTCTCGCATGAAGAAGATGCATCAAAAGAAAGGAATGTTGTAAGAATTTAGATTGAAGAAAGGGTTACAAAAGCAATTAAAAATATTCTATAATGATACATAACATAATTGTTATAACACGTATAGTGTGGGCAGGGAGGCTATGCGCTTTCTTCTCTAAAAAGTTACAGTCCAAAGGAATAGGCCCTTCTTCATGCATTGAGAATGAGAGTATCGAGAGTATTAGCATCGAGTAGCATCACAATCAAGTCTTGTGAATCTATAAGAGACTGACATATTGCCTTAATATCAATAGTCAAGAAATCAACACCTTGCACGTACCAATAACGGAGGTCTACTTCACTTTCTATAGACATGCAAAAAAACATTCAAAACAGGAGGCATATTAAAACGTGATGTCCATTATTCTTAAATGGCAGACTATTAGGCTAGCTTCTATCAATAATTTAGATATGAATTTCTAAGTAGATTGTTGTGATCCAAAGTAAAAGCTTTTTTTATTAAGTTTATCATTATGGTATATGTAGTAATTTTAGTTCTGTCATGTAGGCAAATTGCTTTGCTTCTTTAGGAAGCCTAATATATATGATTTTTACACATATAAAAAACAAAAAATTCCTTGTATGTAAAAGTCAAAATGTTAATTTGTACATACAAGGAAAATCAAAATTTCCTTCTCCATATAGAATTCAAGATAGGATGATGGGGGTGACTTTGATATTTTGTTGCGAGTCTTCAGTTGATGTTAAAACTTCTTCTTCTTCTTCTTTTATACTTGAAGCTTCTTTTGATCAGTGGACTCTTACGTACTTGTTGATGAAGGCAATGTTACTAAGGTAATAAACGATGTTGAATGTCAAAAATGCTTGATTGTGGAAAAGTTTAAGGTTTTTAAAAGACCAAAGCATGAGTCCCCTTACGAGCCCATTGTTGATATTGAAGAAGTTTTTAGATTTGGATGAATCAAAAACCTAAAATCATAGAAGTCACTATTGCCACTTAATTATTAAGAATATTATGCATCACCCTCTAGGGTCACCCAGGGATATATAAGTATACAACCTCAAGGGGGGGGGGGGGGGGGGGGAAGTCATTATGTATGAACCCTATACATTAGCGTGCATTCCATTAGGGGAGAATAGGGGTCTCAAATGGGCCTCATAAGGAATGGATTAAGAAATGGATTAGTCCTAATGAAAGGGCCAAGGTAGGTCCCGAAAAGTCCTAACCCCCCCTCACCTAGGTGGGTTAAGCCCACAAGTGACCCCACCTCTTACACCTCTTACACAATTCTTACTCCTAGGTGGGAACCAAAATTTTCAAAACTCAAAAATTCAAATTTTGAATTCCCTCCCTCCTTCTCTCTCCTCCCTCCCTTCCTCCCTCCCCCTCCTCCCTCCCCCTCCTCACTCCCTCCTCCCCCTCCCTCCTCCTCCCCCTCCCTCCCTCCCTCCTCCCCCTTCCCTCTCCTCCCCTCCCCCTCCTCACTCCCTTCTCCCCCTTCCTCCTCCTCCCCCTCCCTCCCTCCCTCCTCTATGCCTGCTCCTTCTACCTTCCCCCTCCCTCCCTCCCCCATGCCTGCTCCTCCTGCCCTCCCCCTCCCTCCTCCTTCACTGTTGTTCCTCCTTCCCCCTCCCTCCTTCTCCTCCCTCCTCCCTCCTTCCTCCTCCATGCCTACTCCTCCTCACCCTCCACACTTGCTGGTCTGCCCCCCTTTCCTCATCTTCAACTACTGGTCCTCCCTCCCCCATCCCTCCTCCTCCTCGTCCTCCCTCTTCTTGCATGCTACTCCTTCAAGCCTGCATCTCCACACCTTCTTCTTCTCTACACTCCTTTAGTCATGGCACCATTCGAGGACGTCTCCAACAAGTACTAGGTTCACTTAGAGTTGGAGGCTGAATATGCAAGCACACGTAGTCTAGGATTGAGGGGAGCTTCCAAAATCCACAGTCTTCGTTCGCAAGGAAAGAAGCATCTCGACCTTTGGGTAGAAGGATCCTTGTATCCTTTAGATCCTACCAACCAAAAGAGCACTCCTTTCCATACAATGCATGAGCTAGTTTGGTTTGTTGAAAATGGACATGCGGGGTTGCTTGGTTATTGCAATCGGTTAAACAATGCTCAGTCAATGGCTATGCAAGCAAGCGAGATGCACAGAGCCCAAGCAGAGATGCTAGCACATTTAGAGAATAGCACCATTGTTGCAATGCATAGCTCTATGTAGGATCTTCAAAGGGAGAACCAGGATCTTTATGATAAAGCCAAAGCATTAGACTTGGAGTGAAACACATTGGACTTGGAGCGACATCAATTAGAAGAGTCACTTTGTAAGCTAGCTGAGTCCAAAAAAGGCTTGGAAAGATCTATCCCAAATGTATATACAATCAATATGACGAGCCGTAGAGAAGGAACGAGAGAAGGCAGAAGAATGAGTGCAAAAGATGAAAGAAACACCTTTGGGATTGAAGGAGAGGAAAAGAAGGTACTTACATAACATGGATGCATTGGCACCCACTAGTGGTGCTAGAAAGAGGAGAGTCCGGGCTACAAGGTTGGTTATCAAATGTTCCAATGAGATTACACTCTTTTGTGCTATTTGTGACTAAGTTTTTATTGTGTTCTTCTTTAGGAACTTCATGGAAGATGTGATGGGAAGAATAGACGGGGATGATATTGACTTTTCATATGCTCTAACTAGTTTATTGAAGTCAAGCGATGTCATTGGGATATTAAGGGACCCAAGACACAAGCACCTACATGTGCAAGTTGCTGAGGAGGTGATGAAGGACTTCAAGGATATTGTGGATGCAAAGGAGATGCTTGCAGCTTGTGATACTGCCGGTGTAAGTTGTGAAGCTTACACATCTGTTTCCAAAATTTTCAAATCTACTATTTTGGGAAAGTATAAGAAGTCTACAGTGCCCCTACCCACACCTTGGTCTGTGCGATGTGCATGGCGGGAAACAAACCAACGTGCAAGAGAAATGCTTGGAGGGTACCATTGTATAAGGGGCACAATGACTTGGAAGAGTAAAAAGAGATCTGGGTTGCAAACCTTTGAGATGAATGCTTTCAACAATGTCTACTTAGATGTTGAGAAACTGCAACAAGCAATGGTCAAATTCTATGGCATGAGAGAAGATGGTAAGAGGAAATTCATTATAGTATTGCACTTTACTTAGTTCATTTCCTATATCATGTTTATCCTAATGATTTTTCTCTTTTGTTGTACAGATTGCAATGGAAAGCTCATATTTGTCATCAAAATGGATGAAGCTCAATTGGTGAAAGAACACAAGTTAGAGAGAGTCAGCATCTGCATTATGAATAAAGCCTTAGCCTTTGTTCAAGGGGATGAAGAAGTAGAGCAAGATTTCTCACTGCAATCAGAGAAAGATATATGGTGGTTTGTAGCATTTGAGGCTCCAAAAGAGTGCCATGAGACATTGAAGTGGGTTCCAGATAGAACAAGAATCCGATCGACCATCCAAAGACCACAATTTGTGCACTCACTCTTTAATATCTTGCTGATTTTGACCACAATTTTTGTACTCACATGACGTTGGGAAAGTGGGGAAATGGTGAAGGAGGGGGCAAAGAAGGGAGGGGCGTGGGGTGGGCCAAGGGGAGGGGTGGAGTGGTAGCAAGGGTGGGGGGAGGGGGGGAGGGGGGTATGGGGGAGGGCGACGCGGGTGTGGGTAGGGCAAGTAGGGGGAGGGCAAGGGGGGGGAGGGCGACGAGGGTGGGGGGGGGTGGAGGGGTTTGGGCGGGGGCAGGGGGCACAATGAAACCCTAAATGTAATTAAAAGGGATGTTAAAACATGATGGGCCCTTATAAAAAGTTAAAAAAACCCTAACTCTCATTATTCAATGGCAAGAGTGAAGAACACTACTAGACCCACTGGACGTCGCCTCCACCCTTCCTCCTCTAGCTCCACCACCTCCATTGCATCCATGCACACAAACCTATCCGGGTCTGGTGGCGCCTCCCTCGACTCTCGTGAGCCCTCCCCCGACTCCCCCAAGTCCCGTGATCCCACTCCCTAGTCTCCTAAGCCTTCTTCTCCTCCCAAGTCTCGTGAGCCCACTCCTTAGCCCCAAGAGCATGAGCCTTCCCCTCTGCCTTCTCCCTAGCCTTCCCCTCAGGCTCAGCCTTAGCATGACCCTCAACCTTCCCCTTAGCCTCTGACCCTTAGCCTTCCCCTCAACCTTCCCCTCGGCCTTCCCCTCGGCCTTCGCCTCCCCATGAGATCCCTCTCCCGATCGAACAAAATGTATTCAATAACCTCCCAGATATAGAGAGGCTTCCTGAGGATCAACGGACTACCAAGAAGAGCACCATCTTCCCTCTCCTGGAGATACAGCCCATGGCAGAGATGACCCCTATGCCCATGAGGAGGGTAAAGCAGACTCCGAGGAAGCCCCATCCCAAAGAAGACCAAGTTCCAGACGTCAGCAAGAGGAGGACTCGAAGGAGGACCAACGTAGACAAGAGTAGCGAAAGAAGTTCAAGGCGGACAGGAGGCCGTGGGAAGGTGTTTGGGTACCTATAAGGCCCCCACCAAGAGTCAGGAAGCCGTACCGAGCAAAACTAAGAGCATGGGCCCTGAGGGAGATCAAGCAAATGCAAAAGACAACTGACAATTTGATCCCGCGTGCTCCCTTCCAACGTATGGTACAGGAGATCGCATAGGGATACAAGAATGATGTGCACTTCAGCACAGGAGCTATGGGGGCACTCCAGGAGGCTGCAAAGTAAGTGACCACTGCTCTATTCGAGGACGCCAACTTGTGTGCCATCCATGCAAAGCTTGTCATGGTCATGCACAAGGACATGGCTCTGGCAAAGCGGCTATGAAGTGACCCAAGTTTGAAGCCCTAGATTCTATTGCAGCCCACTCTTAGGACGTAGACTACCCCCTGCCCTTAAAGGCACTATCTTGTATCTAAGGCCCAAGGGTCGATTTTTTTTAAATAAAATATATCGACATTCTCTACACTCGCATTGTTGTATGTTTTTCATTTCAATGCTTGCATAAATGATCATTTTAAGTTAAGTTTTGATTTTTGTCAAATCTTGAAGGATTTTCATCGTCGCACATGTCCAAATTTGCGCCGTGGCGGGTTTTGGGCTTTCTGGGGTCCTGGCGACATGCCAAACACTTTTCCCTTCTGTGCGATGATGAAATTCCGTCAAGATTTAATAGAAATGAAATCTTGATACCCACAATTGGTGAAAATGATACTAAATTAGCTAGAAATTTATTAAATTAACACAACTAAAATGATGGAGAAAATATATCATCAATGACTTAAACAAAATACAATGGAATTCATGACGAGCAATGATAACTTAAAACAAATAATAAAGACATGTAGTCATGTATCCATTGAAATATCCATTTAAATATATGTTTGTATATACAAAAGGCCTCACAGGGTATCTTTCTTCTTGGCTAGTTCGAGTACATCGAGAATAGGGGTCCTTAAATCCCCTAGTGGATTCCTAGATATAAATCTAGCTGCAATAGCACTAACATCCTCCTATCTTGTTGCCAAAGGCATTTCTATCTTCCATATGGAACTTCGAGCTCAAGCATGGGATTTGATCCTTTTTGTGTCATCTCTTTCATGGTACTTAGAACTCCCTTATGGAAATAAAGCAGTACCCCTTGATGGATTAAATCACTATACCATGTGAACACTTGAAGTCTTAAACATGAATTTGAATAAATATCTCACATGAAATTTGAAGTCTTGAACATGAAATTTGAAGCTCCTATATATGATGTCCTAAACATTAGACATGACAATTAAATCAATATCCCACATGAATATTTAAAGTCTTAAACATGAAATTTGAATCAATATCCCGCATGTATATTTGAACTCTTAAACATAACATTTGAATCAATATACCGTGTTAATATTTGAAGTCTTTAGGCAATAGCTCTTGATGGATTAAATCAAAATCCTACATGAATATTTTAAATCTTGTTGAACATGACATTTAAAGTCCCACATATGACTTTGGTACTCCCATATAGGAGTCGATCAATATCCCACATGGAATATTTAAATTTTCAAAAGGGATATTTAAAGTTATTTGAAATCTTGTTGAACATGACATTTGAAGTCCCATATATGAGTTTGGTACTCCCATATAAGAGTGGATCAATATCCCACATGGAATGTTTGAAGTCCTAAACATCATATTTAAAGTCCCACCTACAAGTTAGAAGTCCACTTTGGGAGTGAATCAATGTCCCACATGGAATATTTGAAAATTTTCCAAATGGGATATTTAAAGTCCCGTATAGGAATTTGGAGGTTCCTTATTATCCGGTGGAGAGAGTCTATGCAGAGAGGTGTTAGTGTGCATGAGGAGCACGATGAGCTTGGAGCATGAGAGAGAGGAGTGCACAAGAGATTGAATTATTGTACACTAACTTGTATTCCTTAGAAAATAGGAATAAATACATGAACCCCTTAGGGTTAGGTTTTGTCCCATAATGCTATGGTGCAATCGACTACATTTTTAACAATTTTGAGTCTGTTTTGGTTTCTAACAAATCAAGAAAACGTTATGGAGCATGCCCTCAAATGGGTGTGCATAATTTTAGCATCACATTTAAGGCCCCTTAAACCATGCCTAAGGGTCTCAATTAGATGTGCACTTGGGTTGAGCAGAAGCTCACATCGTGTACTTTTGAATGATTATACTTGGTTGCATGTATGTGCAGAGTTTGTTTTTGATGTTTTTGAATAAATTATATCCTACACTATTTAGGATGCATGACTCACTTGCAACATAGCACTTGTAATGCTTTAACGATCTCATTCCAATTCTTTATTCCAAATTTTTTTTGGTCTCACATTCAAGATTAGAATGTGTATTAATTTAATGCTTTAATGGTTTCATTCCAAATATATATTCCATATTTTTTTAGTCTCATATTCAAGATTAGAAATCCAAATCAAAGATGTGTTTATCTTCGGGATATGGATTTGTATGTGTAGGATAATTTTCTCTTTTAGATAATTCAAATAGGTTCTCTATTATAAATTGTTAATAAATCTAGGTGATGCCTCGGGGGGTGCACTATTTAGAAACCCTAGAATCTATAGTGTGCATTCAAGGGGTATTTTAGAAAGCCCTCACCTATGGATTTTCCTTGGAAGATATATTCCTTTTTTAATATAAACCTACAGGTTTTTTTCAAAGATCAATTAGAAAACCCAATATGTAAATGCATTTATGTAAATTTACCTAAATTTTCTAAATTATAAAACCCCGCATTTGAACCCACATTGTATACTCAGGGGGTTCACTCAATAACTAATGTGACTATCACATGATCTGCTCTCACATTTTTACTAACAAAAGGGTGTCGAAAAAGGTATTTTGGAAAAAAAATTACAGATTGAATAGGAAAAGGGTGCCTAATGCAAAATTCATAGATAAGGGGTTTTATAAATAGACCTTTATTAGGGGAGAATTGGGTCTCAAAAGGGCCTCCAATTAGTGTTTCCTAATTTCAAGGGATTAGAGAGTTATTTGAGGTGTACCAATGAGAGTAGGCAATGGTATGTTGAGGTGGAGGTTGGGCAAGCCTGCAGAGAGCCCCTATTGGTTGCTCCCCTTACACTAGGGACCACCCAAAGCATCCCCCCCTCTTAACCCATGTTTGACCCTCCTACCAGGTGCACCTCTCCCACATGAGCCCAAAACTTCCTTAAATGGGATGGTAGGGCCCTTGTGGCAAATTTTTCTTTTCCCCTCCCTCTTTCTAGGACCTCTGCCCCCCACTGTTCTGGTCTAGACTACCAAATCACTCAGATTTGAACGAAATCCCATGCATTTTCCCTCTCCCCCCTCTTTCTCTACTCCCTCCTGCTCTAGCCTTCTTGCTGTAGCTCCTCTCTCTCTCTCTCTCTCTCTCTCCCCCCTCTCCCTCTCTTGTGCCTCTGTTGGAGCTGCTTTGTCCCTCTTCTTCTCCCTCTCCTGTGCCTCTGTTGCTATTGCTCTATCCCTCTCCTTCTCCCTCTCCTATGCCTCTGTTGATGCTGCTCTATCCCTCCCCTTCTTCCTATCCTATACCTCTATTGCTGCTACTCTGTCCCTCTCCTTCTCCCTCTTTTGTGCCTCTGTTGGAGCTGCATTGCCTTGTGTAGGAGTCCCATTCTTGCTGTTGCAACCTCTACAAGCATGGTGAGGAGAAAGGCTACAAGGACCACGCAATGCTGTGGCCTCTTGTGTCTTCCACAACACCAGAAATGCATTGGATGAGTGGATCCCTTGCACCTACAGCTTAAATGATTGGATAGTGATGAAAGGATTAGCCAAAGATCCACATAATCTTCCCAAGAGCAAGAGAGGTGACATCTTGCATGAGTGGAAGGGGCGCATCTTGAAGTTCAAGTTTGGGAAGAAATGATAGGATAGTGATGAAAGGATTAGCCAAAGGTCCACATAAGCTTCCCAAGAGCAAGAGAGGTGACATCTTGCATGAGTGGAAGGGGTGCATCTTGAAGTTCAAGTTTGGGAAGAAAGGATGGCTCGCTAAAGTACAACATGTTTACATGGGAAAAGATATGCGGCTTCCTCCATCATTCAATCAATCTAGGATACCATCACACTATGAGCCTTTCTATCTATGAACCTTTTTCACCTGTGAGTGTAATGAGTCCATTTGGAAATTTTGTGTTTGGTTTCTAAGAGCTCTTATTCATGGTGGCAGATGTCTTCCCTTTGGACCTCGAGGAGTGGGAACTAGTTGAATCATTCATAGGCAAGTTCACTACGATTCATGAGGATTTAGGTAAGCAAATGCATGCCGGGGAGAAGTTGGCATCCTTGCAAATGAAGAATGTGTATTGGTATAATGCAACATACATCACTCCAACAACATCATCAAGCTATGGCCGTCTGCAAACCATTGCACCACCACAACTTCAAGACATGGATTGCAGCAATGTGGACTCGAGGACATTGCAATCGTACAAGGACAAGATTGCAAAGGATGTGGGCATGGCCATGAAGTTTACATTTGGATCCAAATGGTCAAGGTTATCTTGGTTTATGCCTTTGCACATTTTTTCTTCTTTATTTCAGAATATACATATGCATAGAACAAAAACTATGTGGTCCTGCAAGCATGTAGATGAAAATGCTCTTGAAGATTTACTTGGGATGAATTGGGGAACCAGGTCAGGTGACCAAAAGGGTGATGTGTCTCAATGTCATGCATGTGAAGACAATGTGGTTATTAGATACCATTTGTCATGCCAAATGTTCAATTTATCTTTTTAGTACAGGCACTAGAAGAAAACAAATGGCCGGTGGCTTCCCCTAGACTCTAATGATGAAGATAATACAAGGGTAAGTTTGTCTATTGATGTTGAAGAGGGAGATGTCAAGAATGTGAATGTCACATCGCAATGGACTCTAAGGGATGTGCAAGAACACCTATTGTTCATGGAGGATGGCATGTCAAAGTCCTTCTGCTTTACCTTAAATGGTGGTAAGATTAGCTGCTGTGTGGATAAGTGCATGCATAGTGCCAATTTCATTCCTCCTGCAACTTTGAAGATTGCTAACAATGTGTTTGATTAGTGTAGCATTTAATTTTTTGTCTGTCAAATCCTAGTTATTGCTTCAAAAGATGATGCACAATTAAATTAAAATGTTATTTCTTTTAATATTTTCTTCTTTCAGTTCATGGTGATAAATGTTTTTCAAAAAATTTGCTAGGGATTTTATGATTAATTTTAATCTTTAGGGTTTTGATATATATTAAGGGGTAAGAGCCCTTTTTACATCACATTCTCACTTTCACATTTAGAGAGCCATAGAAACTCCCGTCCTCAGAAGTTGCTCCATGCATCAACTGCTATTTGCCATGGATTCAGCTAGAACTATGTTCCATGACTTCATCTCACGAATTGCATTTGCAGATCATGAGGAAGGGCTATTTTTAGTGTTTGATAGGACTTTAGATGTCCTAGGCACATATATGCGAGCCAAGGATGACTTCTCTACAAATTATATCACCAAGCGAAAGAACTAAAAAGTGTAAATATCTCATGAGGAGCTTACGAATTGGTTGAATATTTTAAATAAACCCTTCTAGCTAGTTAATCATAATAGATTTTTCTCTTCTTTATTCATCTGTTAGCTGTGTTCTTCACCATCTTGAAGTCTCCCACTACTACAAAGTTGTCATCTTGGAACAATAATTTTGTCATGGGCAAGGATGATTTTTTCATGTTAGTGTCATTAGCAAGCAAGGATTTCTTATTCACATAATAACGTGAATTTTCTTGTGATTACGTGTTGTGATGACATATTTCATGCATTCATGGTTACGATCACAGATTTGTGCTATTAGGTGGCCTTGACCTAGAAACCGGATACATACTAGTGGTAACAATAATACTACCGATGGTAGTGGTAATAGTACCACCGATAAAATGACACATTATTATCGGCAGTAATTATGGCCATATTGAGGGTACTTTTATTACCACCGGTAATTAAAGTATTATTGCCCGTAGCAGTAGTACTATTGATGGTATCCATACTTTTACCATCAGTGGTATAACTTCTACCGATGGTTATATTTCAACTACCAGTGGTAGTACTACCTCCTGAAGATATATGCTAACTACTAGTGTCATTGTCCACTAACAGTGGATTAAGAAGAGGTAAAAATCCTCCTCTCTCCATCTCTTGGCTGAGGGGCCTACTGGTCCAAGAAGTGGTTCCTGGTCCCGCGTCCTGAATAGAATGGGGGGCTAGTTGGGACCACGTCCTGGTACTAGGTTTCCTTGGCCCTCCACTTAAAGGGGGGGGAGTTTTTCAAAATTTTTATGAAATTATCTTGCATTTCTTACATGCATGCATTGAAATGATTTTTTTAATGAAATTATCTTGCATGCATGCATTAAAAGCAATTTTTTTACAAAATTATCTTGCATTTCGTGCATGCATGCATTGAAAGAATCATTTCTTAAATGTGTGCACACTGCATTTCATGTAATTAAAAAATTTGCATTGAAATCATTTGCATGAGTGCATTGAAATCATTTGCATGCGTGCATTGAAATCATCTACATTTGCATTTTATGCATAACACCTATTTCATTAATTTTGGACTTTTTCTGTTGTTTTTGGATGAAGCCTAAAAATCGTTCCCAAATGAAAAGTTCATTTTGTGAAAATATCCATCCCAAATCAAAATTTTACTTTCTAAAAATATTCTTCCCAAATCAAAAGTTCACTTTGTGGCACTATCATATTCACATAAAAATCTTGTTTTTTCAATCTATACTTTTGCACTAACATGCAAGAATTTGAAATAATCCTATTTTAGAAATTCTAGCTATACCTAAGTTATTTGTTAATTTCATTATTTTTAATATTTTTCCTTAACGTGGTAAATTTATAAATCCATGAAAGGAGACTTAAATATTTTATGTAAATAACATTGTCACTCGCAATATGCACAAATTTTTTAAAACTTTTAATAAATAGAAAAAAGACATGATGCCATAAGACCCAAGTTTTGTATTGAAGCAAAGAATTATAATAGCAATTATAGCTATCATTATATGTTTACATTGAGAGACATTGCTCTCAGCTGGAATCTTTGTATAAACTGATATAGATTGAACATATGTTTACAATTTAAATCGTTGCTCTTAAAGAGCCTGAATTCATGCCATTTGCATTGACTCCCCATTGTCTTATTACTCAATGTGACAGTCCCTTTCCAGGTGCCATCTGCATTAACTCCCTATTGTCTTGCCAAGCCTTGACCCTTGGGTGACATCCAGTCCATATTTTGACTCTCATTTGACATAGGAGGTGATGACTCAGTATAGTTGCACCTACTAGTCTAATAATATATGATTATAATTGTCAATTGGCCTCTTGCCTAGTACCCAAATAAAATCCTTCAATGGACTTCAATACAAAGCTTTAATCATGGGCATTCTTCATTTGCGCTGTCTCCTTCTACTTCCTCCATGGCGATCATCCTTAAAAATTCGTGTATATGCAAAATACTTTGCTGTGGTATTTTTATTTTTCCTTCTACCTCATATCCCATGTGCTTCTTTGATTTCTTTGCCCTTCAATGCCAAGTGAGACCGCTTCATCATTTGGGACCCACTCCTTCATTATACAATTAGTATACAATGTGTTGTTATCCATATTCTCCTTCCTGCCCTTTGGCTCATACCATACCACTGTAAATGTTGTAGCTCTCCCTTGATCATCTCTTTGCACATCAACTACTTTTTCAACCCAAAACTTCACATTCTCATATTCATCATCCGATGGCCAAACCACAACAAAACAATCGACCTCTATATCTACTTGTGGCATAAACTCTCTCTTCTTCAGTCCACAATATGGACGTGTGAGTAATGATACAAATTCATTTTCAAAGAACGGTGCTGGGCACAAATCGTTATGAACATTTGGCAAAAATATATTGCATTCTTCCTTGACATCCTTTAAGCCTCGCATTCTCTCAAGGTCCTTTATTAATTTTTGTGTCTTGTTAATTACAGTGGTAGTGTGTTCTCTGCAAGTAGGCTTCGAATTAGGATATCTCTGGAGCATTTTCTCTTTGTATGTAATAATTGCTTTTAATCCTTCTATTTCACAGTTAGACCTCTCATTGAATTCTTGTATAGGAGCCCATGTTGGATACCTTTCCTTGCTGGAAATTGAAGTTAAGAGACTGTAAGGTTCTTCAAGTTCCCATTTTGTATCATGAGAATACTGTTGCCATTGCATTACGGGTTTTTTATCTTTGAAAAAAAAACAAAAGTAGTGTGGATTGGTATGACCTGTCAATGCATCACCACTTGTTTGTATGAAAGGTAGAATGAAGCTCTTCCAATCATGCATTCTTTCGAGCCTCTCACATACTGTACTTTCCTTACGACCACCAACTTGCCTGCTATAGCTTCTTACCAAGTCATCTATTGTCTCCACATCCTTGCATTTAAGCTCTCTTGAGACTGTACTAAAAACCTGGTCAATATCCTCATGTGTTGTGTATGCCCAACATACAAAAATCCACATTCGACCTCATTGAAGATTCGATGAGCAACTAGCATGGAGCAGAATGCAAACATGAGTACATTCTTATTTTCTTGCCAGCAATTATCAGCTTGTATTCTCAAAGTCGGTGGTAGGCGATGTTTTTCTACATATACATTGTGAATTGCCTTCATAATAGATGTTACAACTTGATTGCTATCATGTAGATGCAAGGAATCAATCCATATATCTGCAAAAAACTTAATTCCATGCACTAACACTCCACATAGATGTGTCTTTAGAAAGTGTTGTTGGGGTAAGTATGATCAAGGGCTTGCTTTATGTGCATGTGTGCATCTAGGGGAGTCACATGTGTGTTTGTGTGTGTTGTAAAGGCACATCAAGTGCTATGATGTGTCTAGTGTGTGACCTAAGTGATGATGTAAGACCAAGGCAATCCCACTGATGTAGGGATTGATTCCCACTAATGTAGGGGCTGATTGCCACTTATGTAGGGAAGGTATTACCTTCTCCCACTTTCTATAAGAGAGAGTCCTCTCTCTCACAATCATAATAGAGAACTATCATCTTTCTTTCATTGTGCTCTAACACGTCTTGCAAGATGCATCTATTCTATCCTATGGGATTCTACAAATGGTATCAGAGCTTTAGGTTCTAGATCTAGCCTAGTCTAGCATTAGATGCTATCTCTAGCATAAAACTACTAGTTTCTTAAAACTTCTTCATCTTCTCCATTTTCCTCCTTCTTTCCCAAATCTTTGAGACCTCTGTTCTCTGCATTCAAGCGACCATTGCCCAAACCCTTTGAGCTACAAACTCCTCATGTATGGGCAAACTTCTAGCTATAAGCATTCAGAGAAATTTTGACTGTATGTGCAACGCCAACACTCACACTCCTTGATGAACTTTCGCATAATGCTGCCTCTGTACTTACCTATCTGCAAATTCCTTTGAGCTTGTGCTGGATGACAATGAGGGCAAGTTGTTGTTGAAATCTGAGCTCGTTTAGACAAGATATGGAGGAGAAAATGCCAAAAACCAATCGGTTTTCTCAAGTATCTACAGGGCGTCCTAGCGCAACATTTCGCCCCTCCTTGCTGGAGAGTATACAAAGTATGAGAAGAAACCACGGCATCCCCTCTTTGCCTTTGCTTTTCTGCAATAGAGTCAAATACTTCGAGCTTTGTCAAGCCCATTGGAAGGTGCATTTCAATGATCGCGTCACCGTTAGGGAGTTTGGTAGATATATGGGTTTGAGGTAAAGCATTTTCATGTATGAAGTCTTGCAAAATTGCTGCTGCCCTGACAGTTGAGATTCTTGATTTGGACCTTCCTCTATTATCGTGAATTCTAAATTTGTTGCCACCCTTTGCCTTGGTGACTAAATCCCAATATGTACCATGGGATAATCCAGTAATATTGCGATATGCCTTATTGCAAATCTTTTTTCCATTTACGAGAGGTTTTACCTTTTGTCTTAAACTTAGCCTTTTATTGCCATTCTAAAGAAAGCAAGAGAGACTTCTTTTGCTTCCTCTTCTTTGCCACACGTGTCCTCTATATTCCCTAATGTCTGTAAGATCAATGAAGTGCATACATATTTGCTTGCAACATAGATATCCCAATGCATTTAACATGTTCTCCTCCTTCATTACTCTCTTCCTCTTTAGTTGCTTTTGTGGATCTACCTAGATTCGCTTTCTCTTCATGCATATGTATGACCATTTTCGTTCCTCGTGCACATTGTTATCTGTATTTATGCACTTCTTCTCCTCACATTTGTTTGTAACCAAGCATCCATGATTGGTCATTGCATCCTTGGCCATATCACAATCAAAGTTAAATACTGAATAATCCTCTATTGATCTCATCCTCGTTTTTAACATACTCTTAGGACCATTCAATGAATTCAATATTCTACGAGAGTATTGAGAACCATAAAACTCTTCCACTCCTGAGAGAACATTGCTCATTGGGACATCTTGCATCGCTTTCACAAATCCACAAGATTGATTGACACCAGGTTTGTTAATATGCATGAACTCATCCACACTTGACAAGACATCACTATTGAAACCTTTGCCCTTCTCACTATGCAAGAATTTATCCACCCTAGATAAGGCTTCGCTTCTAAAATCATTTTGTTTCTCGGAACCAATGAACTCATCCACTCCAAATAAGATGTCACTTCTATAATTGAGTACATTAAAATCATCCACATTTGAAGTGATAGAGCTTGGCACATGGGCATGCTTTTTAGGTCCTTTGATATTGTAGTATACCTTGTCCCTATCATTGAAAACCACGTGCCTCTTTCTCATGTTTAAAAATTGCATGCTCCATCTCATGTTATTGCCTACCTCATAGTAGGGATCACATAAGGATGTTATGTAATCAACCATACCATCATCATTGACTTTTAGAATCCTCATCTATGCAAATGACCATTGCTCCACTTGTTTAAATCCCAATACTTCACCTTCTGCTACAGTCTTATTTGCAAATGATCTCATTTGTAAAATGTTCCCTATAGTAAAATCCAAGGTGGTGCACTTTGTATTCTTGATAATGTCTGTTGCATAAGTCTCGTCTTTGTCCCATGCTATAAATGATTTGTTGGATGTATTGTAGGGCATAACATCTCCAAGTGTTTTCATATCTCCACATTTACACTTTAGCTTAACATGTGCACTAAGAATCTTTGATATAGTAACTGCCACCTTATCTTCGCCAAGTCTTCGAAAGTGGCAAACTGAATTGGGATCACTATCATGGATTGTAGCAAATGCAACTACTTCTCTTTTGCTACATAAAATCACATCCATCCTTGGAACAAAATCTATAGCCATCTCCTTTGTGAGAGTCCTTTGCAAGAAAGGTGCAGCAGCAACAATTACATAAATATTAGTCTCTTTTTAATAATCTACTCATTTATTATAATTTTTAATTAGTACTTAATTTATTGGTGGGAGAAGTTATTCGATCAAGTACGCATCAGATGGACATGCCACTTTGCATGCAACTCAATAACACCTACGTTGAGGTGTGCGTAAAGTATTGTTCCTATCGGCTATGCTTTGCATGGTATATCACACATTAAACACTGTTTGTGCCTCAGTGTCATACACAACCATAAAAAACACGGTCCTAGGTGTGCTATTCAAACAAGTACTTATCGAATGGGGGATCCACTTTGCACACAAGTCAAGTTCAACTAGGTTGAGGTGTGTGCAAAGTATTGTGACCATCGGATATGCATTGCATGGTCAATCACACATTATACACCGTTTTTCCCCTAATGATATGCACATTTGTAAAAAAACAGGCCCTTAGGTGTGTTATACAACCAAGTACTTATCATATGGGTGTGCCTCTTTGCAAACAAGTTAATACCACCTAGGTTGAGGTGTAGGTAAAGTGTTTTGCCCATCAGATATGCATTGCATGGTCAATTGAGCTTTAAATACCATTTTTGCCTTAGTGTTAAGCACATTTGTTTAAAAACACGCTCCTAGGTGTGTTATCCAATCAAGTATTTATCGGACGGACATGCCACTCAATAACATCTAGGTTAAGACGTGTGCAAAGTCCATCAAATATGCTTTGTGTGGTATATCACACATTAAACACTATCATGTCATGCACAACCATAAAAAAATATGCTTTTAGGTATGTTATCCAATCAAGTGCTTATCGGATGGTGTAGTACTTTTCATGTAACTCAATACCACTGATTTTGAGGCTCATGCAAAGTATTGTGCCCATTGGATATTCTTGCATGGTCGAGGGAGAATTAAATACCATTTTTGCCTTAGTGTCATGCACAACCATCAAAAAACACAGTCCTAGAAGAGTTATTCGAACAAGTGCTTATCGGATTGGGGCATCTCTTTGCACACAAATCAATACTACCTAGGTTGAGGTGTGGGAAAATTATTATGCCCATTAGATATGATTTACATTGTCAATCACGCATTATACAACATTTTCGTCCTTGTGATATGCACTACCGTCAAAAAACGTGTGCGTAGGTGTGTTATCCGAACTTGAAGTACTTATGGTATGGAAGCATCACTTTGCATGAACTCAACACTACATAGGTTGAGGCATATGCAAACTATTTTTTCCATTAGATATGCTTTGCATAGGCAATCTTGCATTATACACCATTTTTGCCTTAATGTCATGCACAACTGTAAAAAACAAGGTCCTAGATGTGTTATTTGAATAAGTACTTATGGGATGGGCACGCCACTTTGCATGTAAGTCAATTACACCTATTTTAAGGTGTGTGAAAAGTATTGTGCCCATTGGATATGCTTTGCATTGTCGATCAAGCATAAAACACTGTTTTTACCTTAGTGTCATGCACAACCATAAAAAAACACAGTCCTAGGTGTGTTATTCAAACAAGTACTTCTTAGATGGGATCTCCACTTTGCATGCAAGTATGTTTCAACTAGGTTGAGGTGCGTGAAAAATATTGTGACCATCAGATATGCTTTGCATGGTCGATCACGCATTATACACCATTTTCCCCCTAATGATATGCACATCCGTAAAAAAACACACCCTTAGGTGTGTTATCTAACCAAGTACTTATCGGATGGGTGTGCCTCTTTTAAAACAAGTCAATACCACCTAGTTTGAGGTATAGGAAAAGTATCAGATATCCTTTGCATGGTCGATCGAGCATTAAATACCATTTTGCCTTAGTGTCATGCACATCCATTAAAAAACACGCTGCTAGGTATGTTATCCAATCAAGTACTTATGCGATGGCCACACCACTTTGCCTGTAAGTCAATTACACCTAGTTTAAGGTGTTTGCAAAGTATTGTGCCCATCTGATATGCTTTGCATTGTGGATCAAGCATAAAATACCATTTTTGCCTTAGTGTCACACACAATCATTAAAAAACACGGTCCTGGGTGTGTTATTCAAACATGTACTTCACAGATGGGAGTTACACTTTTCATACAAGTTCATTTCAACTAGTTTGAGGTGCTTGCAAAGTATTGTGACCATCGGATAAGCTTTGCATGGTCGATCACGCATTATACACCATTTTTCCCCAAGTGATATGCACATTCGTAAAAAAACATGCCCTTAGGTGTGTTATACAACCAAGTACTTATCGGATGGGTGTAACTATTTGAAAACAAGTCAATACCACCTATGTTGAGGCATAGGAAAAGTATTGTGCCCATCAGATATCCTTTGCATGGTCGATCAAGCATTAAATACCATTTTTGCCTTTGTGTCATGCACATCCATAAAAAACACGCTGCTAGGTATGTTATCTGATCAAGTAGTTATGGGATGGGTGCACCACTTTGCATGTAAGTAAATTTCACCTATTTTAAGTTGTGTGCAAAGTATTGTGCCCATCAGATACGCTTTGCATTGTGGATCAAGCATAAAATACAGCTTTTTGCCTTAGTGTCATGCACAACCATTAAAAAACACGGTCCTAGGTGTGTTATTCAAACAAATACTCCTAAAATGGGAGCAATACTTTGGATGCAAGTCCATTTCAGCTAGGTCGAGGTGCATGCAAAGTATTGTTACCATCGGATATGCTTTTCATGGTCGATCACGCATTATACAAAGTTTTTCCCCTAGTGATATGCACATCTGGAAAAAAAACACACCCTTAGGTGTGTTATACAACAAAGTACTTATTGGATGGGTGTGCTGCTTTGACAACAAGTCAATACCACCTAGCTTTAGGCATAGAAAAAGTATTGTGCCCATCGGATATCATTTTTATGGTCGATCAAGCATTAAATACCATTTTTGCCTCAGTGTCATGCACATCCATAAAAAAACACGCTGCTAGGTACGTTATCCGATCAAGTAGTTATGGGATGGGTGCGCCACTTTGCATGTAAGTCAATTCCACCTAGTTTGAGGTGTGTGCAAAGTATTGTGCCCATGGGATATGCTTTGCATTGTTGATCAAACATAAAACACTGTTTTTGCCTTAGTGTCATGCACAACCATAAAAAACACGGTCCTGGGTGTGTTATTCAAACAAGTACTTATCGTATGGGGGCTCCACTTTGCATGCAAGTCTGTTTAAACTAGGTTGAGGTGCGTGCAAAGTATTGTGACCATCGGATATGCTTTGCATGGTCAGTCACGCATTATACATCGTTTTTCCTGTAGTGATATGCACATCCGTAAAAAAACACGCCCTTAGGTGTGTTATCTGACCAAGTACTTATCGGATGGGTGTGCCTCTTTGAAAACATGTCAATACCACCTAGGTTAAGGCGTAGGAAAATTATTGTGCCCATTGAATATGCTTTGAATGGTTGATCCAGCATTAAATACCATTTTTGCCTTAGTGTCATGCACATCCATAAAAAAACACGATGCTAGGTATGTTATCCAATCAACTACTTATGGGATGGGAATGCCAATTTAGATGTAAGTCAATTCCACCTAGTTTAAGGTGTGTGCAAACTGTTATGCCCATTGAATATTCTTTGCATTGTCGATCAAGCATAAAACACCATTTTTGCCTTAGTATAATGCACAACCATAAAAAAACACGGTCCTACGTGTGTTATTCAAACAAGTACTTATCGGATGGGGGCTCCACTTTGCACGCAAGTATCTTTCAACTAGATTGAGGTGTGTGAAAATTATTGTGACCATTGGATATGCTTTGCATGTTCGATCACGCATTATACACCATTTTTCCTATAGTGATATGCACATCTGCAAAAAAACACGCCCTTAGGTGTGTTATCTGACCAAGTACTTATCGGATGGTGTGCCTCTTTGAAAACATGTCAATACCACCTTGGTTAAGGTGTAGGAAAAGTATTGTGCCCATTGGATACGCTTTGCATGGTTAATCGAGCATTAAATACCAATTTTGCCTTAGTGTCATGCACATCCGTAAAAAAACACATTGCTAGGTATGTTATCCGATCAAGTACTTATGGGATGGGCATGCCACTTTGCATGTAAGTCGATTCCACATAGTTTAAGGTGTGTGAAAAGTGTTATGCCCGTTGGATATGCTTTGCATTATTGATCAAGCATAAAACACCATTTTTGCTCTAGTGTAATGCACAACCATAAAAAAACACGGTCCTAGGTGTGCTATTCAAACAAGTACTTATCAAATGGGGGCTCCATTTTGCACGCAAGTCTGTTTCAACTAGGTTGAGGTTTCTACAAAGTATTGTGATAATCTAATATGCTTTGCATTGTCGATCACACATTATACACCATTTTTCCTGTAGTGATATGCACATCCGCAAAAAAACACACCCTTAGGTGTGTTATCTGACCAAGTACTTATCAGATGGGTGTGACTCTTTGAAAACATGTCAATAACACCTAGGTTAAGGCGTAGGAAAAGTATTGTGCCAATCGGATATGCTTTGCATGGTCGATCGAGCATTAAATACCATTTTCGCCATAGTGTCATGCACATCTGTAAAAAAACACACTGCTAAGTATGTTATCCGATCAAGCACTTATGGGATGGGCACCACTTTGTATGTAAGTTAATTCCTCCTATTTTAAGTTTTGTGCAAATTATTGTGCCCATCGGATATGCTTTGCATTGCTGATCAAGCATAAAACATTGTTTTTGCCTTAGTGTCATGCACAACCGTAAAAAAACACGGTCCTAGGTGTGTTATTCAAACAAGTACTTCTAAGATGGGGGCTCCACTTTGCATGCAAGTTTTTTTCATCTAGTTTGAGGTGTGTGCAAAGTATTGTGACCATCGGATATGCTTTTCATGGTCGATCACACATTATACACCATTTTGCCCTAGTGATATGCACATCCGTAAAAAAGCACGCCCTTAGGTGTGTTATCTGACCAAGTACTTATCGGATGGGTGTTCCTCTTTGAGAACATGTCAATACAACCTAGGTTGAGGCATAGGAAGATTATTGTGCCCATTGGATATCCTTTGCATTGTGGATCGAGCATTAAATACCATTTTGCTCTAGTGTCATGCACATCCATAAAAAAACATGCTACTAGGTATGTTATCCGATCAAGTATGTATGGGATGGGTGATCCACTTTGCATGTAAGTCAATTCCACCTAGTTTAAGGTGTGTGCAAAGTATTGTGCCCATCGGATATGCTTTACATTGTCAATCAAGCATAAAACCCCGTTTTTGCCTTAGTGTCATGCACAATCATAAAAAAACACGGTTCTAGGTGTGTTATTCAAACAAGTACTTCTTGGATGGGAGCTCAACTTTGTACGTAAGTTTGTTTCAACTAGGTTGAGGTGCGTGCAAAGTATTGTGACCATCGGATATGCTTTGCATGGTCGATCATGCATTATCCACCTTTTATCCTGTAGTGATATGCACATCTGCAAAAAAACACGCCCTTAAGTATGTTATCTGACCAAGTACTTATCGGATGGGTGTTTCTCTTTGAGAACATTTCAAATACCACCTAGGTCAAGGCATAGGAAAAGTATTGTGCCCATCAGATATCCTTTGCATGGTCGATCGAGCATTAAATACCATTTTTGCTCATGTCATGCACATCCGGAAAAAAACGCACTGCTAGGTATGTTATTCGATCAAGTACTTATGGGATGGGTGCTCCACTTTGCATGTAAGTCAATTTCACCTATTTTAAGGTGTGTGAAAGGTATTATGCCCATCGGATATGCTTTGCATTGTCGATCAAGCATAAAAGACCATTTTTGCCTTAGTATAATGCACAACCATAAAAAAACACGGTCCTAGGTCTGTTATTCAAACAAGTACTTATCGAATGGGGGCTCCACTTTGCACTCAAGTCAAGTTAAACTAGGTTGAGGTGCATGAAAAGTATTGTGACCATTGGATATGCTTTGCATGGTCGATCATGCAATATACACCGTTTCCCCCTAATGATATGCACATCTGTAAAAAAACACACCCTTAGGTGTGTTATCCAACCAAGTACTTACTTGATGGGTGTGCGTTTTTTCAAACAAGTCAATACCACCTAGGTTGAGGTGCAAGTAAAGTATTGTGCCGATCACATATGCATTGCATGGCTGATTGAGCATTAAATACCGTTTTTGCTAGTATCAAGCACATTTGTAAAAAAACATGGTCCTAGGTGTGTTATCGGATCAAGTACTTATCTGATGGACATGCCATTTTTCATGCGACTCAATAACACCTAGGTTGAGGTGGGTGCAAAGTATTGTGTCCATTGTGTTGAGATATCAATCTCCACTCGTGATATGCCAGGGTGACCGTTGTGCATTTATGTCACCGACTTGTTAGCTGCAGATGCAGTTGGTACACCGCCCATGAATAATAGCTAGATGATAGCTATCCTTATGTAATCTAGGTCGTGGCTCAATTAGTATGCCACCTTATTTAGCTAACTTTGGTTTAAGACCCGCATATAGGGTTCTTCTATTTCTTTGTACTTGAGTTCTTTTGGCTTTCACAACTAAGAAGAGAAAAACTGTTTTCAGCCTGCACCTTTGTGTGTATTCCCCCATTGTGTATGTGAGAATGCTGCAAGTGAGACTACTTCCTTCTCTCCCACTATCTTCACATGGTATCAGAGCCTGGTTCGTGGTAAGGAGCTCAAGAAAGCAAACCAAGTTCATGGTGTCCTGGTAAGAGGACCAGTGTTGCTTTCCTTTTTTGAGTTTGGGAGAAAATCTCTACAGGTAGCACAGTCGAAAAGTGCAAGAGTGCATTGTCTCAGATTGAGACGCCCTTCGCGATGTGGTGAGAGGGCATTTCGAGGCCCGTTTTGGAGGTGGAAGTTCTTTGCAAGCACTAAGAAAAAGGCCCTATATTTGCTGTGCGACCACTGCTCCGCAGGTCGGTGAAATGTTGCCATAGAAATTGCATCGTATGCCTGTGGCAAAGATATTGGGAGTTAATCATCCTTATTTCCTGTTCATGCAAATTCATCACTAGGAAGTGACTGTTGAGATATCGAGCTCCACTCGCGATATGCCAGGGTGACCGTTGTGTATTTATGTCACCGACTTGTTAGCTGCAGATGCGGTTGGTACACTGCCCACGAATAATAGCTGGATGACAGCTATCCTTATCTACTCTAGTTTGTGGCTCAATTAGTATGCCACATTAGTTAGTTGAGTTTGGTTTGAGACCCACATATAGGGTTCTTCTATTTCTTTGTACTAGAGTTCTTTTGGCTTTCACAACTAAGAAGAGGAAAACTATTTTCAGCCTCCACCTATGTGTGTATTCCCCCATTGTGTATGTGAGAAAGCCGCAAGTGAGACTCCTTCCCTCTCTCCCACTATCTTCACATGGTATCAGAGCCTTGTTCGTGGTAAGGAGCTCAAGAAAGCAAACCAAGTTCGCGGTGTCCTGGTAAGAGGACCAGGTTTGCTTTCCTATTTCGAGTTTGGGAGCAAATCTCTGCAGGTAGCACAGCCAGAAGTGCAAGAGTGCACTGTCTTAGATTGAGACACCCTTCGTGGTGTGGCGAGAGCGCAGTATATGCTGCGGGAAAGGGCGAAGCCATGAGTGACTTTATTTTTCTGATTCGAGGCCATTTCAAGGCCCATTTTGAAGGCGGAAGTTCTTTGCAGGCACTCAAAAAAAGGCCCTGTTCTTGTTGTGCAACCACTGCTCGCGGCTGGTCGGTGAAAAGTTGCCGTAGAAATTGCATCGTATGCCTGTGTGCAGAGATATTGGGAGTTGCAAAATCATGCTTGTTGCCTGTTGATGCAAAATCGTCATTAGGAAGTGACTGTGTGGTCAAATACCACTTTTGTCAGTTTTGCAGATCTACCAGTGTGAGGCAAAAGCTGTGTTTTTTGCAGTGACAGAATATTTTGCAATGTTCTGTAATGGCGTCTGATTCTCTTTCACAGATTGTCACTAAACAGCTTGACAAGAACAACTTCCAGGCATGGAAGTTTAGAATGATGAATTTCCTTATGGGAAAAGGCTATTGGGAGTTTATTACAGGAAATGAGGAAGAACTAGTTCTTCCTAATGTTCCCAATCAACAGGAAATGCAGGCATTTAAAGGATGGCATGAGAGATCCAGAAAAGTTATGTACTGGCTGTCTATCAGCATTTTGGATTCTATGATTGTGCATATTCAGGATGAAAGTATGCCAAAGGAGGCATGGGATACTTTAGCAAAAATGTACAGCACAAATACGCAAGCCAGGAAAATGCAGCTCAAACAGGAGTTGCATAATGTGCAGAGAGAAAATTTGAGCATCAATGACTACCACATGAAGGTGAAGAAAATTGCAGATGCACTTGCTTCCATTGGGTCACCAGTGGAAGATGATGATCTAGTTTCTATGACCTTGAATGGTCTAGGAAAGGATTATGCACAGTTTCGGACATCCATTGCAGTCCGTGAAAAATTTCCTGATTTTGAAGAGTTGTTTGCTCTTCTAATTTCTGAAGAGCAGAGAAATGGGGGTGCATCTTCTTCAGGAGGAGCTTCAAAAGAAACTATCTTCTACTCAAATGCTGGAAGAGGTAGAGGCAGAGGAAGAGGAGGCCGATCTGCAGGACATGGTAGAAATCAGAATATGTAGCAAAGTCAAGAAAACCAGTCCTATGGAGGATGACATGGTAACTCTAGAGGCAGGGGGGGCCAAAGAGGCCATGGTGGATGGCAGAGAGGCAAAAATGCAAACAACAATGTTGAATGCTACTACTATGGTAAAATGGGTCATATGGCTAAGGACTGCTACAAAAAGCAGAATGACATTATGAATGGAAAATTGCAGTAAGGCAATTATGCATCTTCTAGTAGACAGGGTGATGACAGAAATGAGCATCTATTTATGGTGCAGCACATGACCAATTCTATGACAAGTGCAGAAGAATGAAATGATGTGTGGTATGTTGACTCAGGTGCATCAAACCACATGACAGGTCATGCGGAGTGGATGCAGGATGCAAGGAAAATGAAAAAACCAGGATTTGTGGAGACTGGTGATGATACTGCACATTTTATTGTGCAGATTGGTAAAATTCCTTTGTCTATGTAGGATGGGAAAAAGAAATACCTGTCTGATGTATTTCATGTCCCGAACATTACTTAGAACCTAGTTTCTATTGGTCAAATGGTTGAGCAGGGCTTGCAGGTCAGATTTAATCCTCATGGATGCTTTGTTGAGGATATGAAAAATAACGGTCGCTTGATAGCAAAAGGAAAGAAAAAAGGCAGGATGTTTACGTTGGATGCAGACATGCCTGAACTGAGTGCAGCAATGTTTGCACATGGGACCGGTGTAGTTGCAGATATTGATATCTGGCACAAACGCATTGGTCATGTTAATATACAGCGACTTAAATCAATGCAAGCCCAAAATATTGTTGCAGGATTGCCTAAATTCAAGGTTGCAGAAATGCACAAGGTTTGTGAAGCCTGTCAATTTGGAAAACAGGCAAGGAAACCATTTCCTAGGCATGTTCAAGAGAGTAAAAAGCCATTGGAATTAATCCACTCTGATGTGTGGACTACTAAAGCTGCATCTATTGGAGGCTGTCACGATTTTGTCACTTTTATTGATGACTTCAGCAGAAAAGTTTGGGTGTATTTTATGAAAAAGAAAAGTGAGGGGTTTGGGCACTTCAAAGCTTTTAAAGCTATGGTTGAAAAAGAAACAGGCCTGCAAATAAAATGCCTAAGGTCAGATGGAGGGGGAGACTACCTCCCAAATGAGTTTGCAAGGTTCCTGCAGGAGCATGGCATAAAGTAGCAATATTCATGCAGTTATACCCCACAGCAAAATGGACTTGCAGAAAGGAAAAACAGGCATATTAGAGAGGTATCTCGGGCTATGCTAAATGAAAAAGATCTACCAGATTATTATTGGGCTAAAGCAGTTGCTACAGTAGTTTACATAATGAACAGGACTCCCACTGCAGCAATACATGGCATGACACTAGAGGAGATGTATACTGGTAGGAAACCAGACATTTCTCATTTGAAAATTTTTAATTACATTGCCTATGTTCATGTGCCAGACGAGTTGAGGTTCAAGTTGGATCCAAAAGCTGAGAAGTGCATCTTTATTGGTTATTCTCTACAGCAGAAAGGGTATAGATGCTATAACCCTTCTTCTCGTAAGTTCACAGTGAGCAGAGATGTTGTTTTTGATGAGATGAGCAGCTGGTATAAACCAGTAAATGTGATGATTGATGTAGATGCACCAAATGGTAATGCTGCACAAAATTCATAGCAGCAATCACAAAATATCAATGGACCTGTAGTGTCCTCTAGCAGTGGTTCACATACTTTGCCATGGACAGGCATATTAAGATCAGCAGAATCTCAAAGCAATGTAGATAGTGGTACGCAGGTATCACGAAAAGGAAAAGAGAAGGTAGATCAGCCC
This sequence comes from Dipteris shenzhenensis, assembly GCF_047967505.1. Taxonomy (NCBI): domain Eukaryota; kingdom Viridiplantae; phylum Streptophyta; class Polypodiopsida; order Gleicheniales; family Dipteridaceae; genus Dipteris; species Dipteris shenzhenensis. The sequence goes on from NC_141599.1 coordinate 28,979,615, forward strand.
ATGTTTGATGTGAATGCAGGTCACTCTTATGTGGATGGTGAATCCAGTGGCTCAGAACAGAGCATTGATGATGAGTTGGGTATTCCTTCTATTGTTACACCTGGAGTAAAGAAGACCAGGGATGTTTTGAGAGCACCTAGAAGTGAGCCTATTTTGCACAGGTCTACTAGAGCTAGGTATCCTATGGATAGGCTAAAATATGATGGATTTACAGCCATTCTCTATGCCTATATGGTCAAAGTGATATAGGAACCAAAACCTACTTCTTTTGAGCAAGCCATGGGAAATGAAAAATGGAGAAAGCCATGGATGAAGAAATGGATGCCTTGGAAGCAAATGCTACATGGGAATTGGTGCCTTTGACTAAAGACAAGAATGCAATTGGTTGTAAGTGGGTTTATAAGATCAAGCACAATGCAGATGGTTCTGTGAATAGATACAAGGCAAGATTAGTTGTCAAGGGGTATGCACAGACATATGGCATTGATTATGAAGAAACATTCAGTCCGGTTGCAAGGATGGCAACCGTAAGAGCAGCCATTGCTATGGCTGCATCAAAGGGATGGTCTTTACATCAAATGGATGTAAAGAATGCCTTCTTGCATGGTGATTTGCAAGAAGAGGTCTTTATGGAGCAGCCACCAGGTTATGTTCATGCTATTCATCCTGAGTTTGTTTGCAGGTTGAAGAAAGCCTTGTATGGCTTGAAGCAAGCACCTAGAGCATGGTCTGACAAGATAGGATAGTATCTTGTCACTATTGGCTTTCAGATTTCCAAGGCAGATTTCTCACTCTATGTGAGAAAAACAGAGAATGGTATTATGCTGCTTGTCATTTATGTTGATGATTTGATCATCACAGGTGATAGTGATGAAGATATCCTTCATGTGAAAATGCTATTGAAGCAGAAGTTTGAGATGAAGGATTTGGGAGAGCTGCATTATTTCTTGGGCATTGAGGTGATTAGATCACCAAGTGGGATACAACTCTTGCAGAGGCAGTATGGATTGGACATGCTATCCAAATATGGGATGATAGGCTGTAAGCCTATTTCAGTTCCTTTGAAGCAGAATGTGAAGCTGACCACAGATGCAGGTGAGCTTCTAGAAGACCCTACTATGTACAGACGCATAGTAGGAAGTTTGATTTATATGACTATTACCAGGCCAGATTTAAGCTATGCTGTTGGATTGGTAAGTCAGTTTATGCAGGCTCCAAGGAAACTGCATTTGGATGCGGTTAGACGCATACTCAGGTATGTGAAGTCCACATTATAGTATGGACTATTTTATGAGGCTGGGGTTCAGATACAGTTGCATGGATACACTGATGGTGATTGGGCTGGTAGTACTTCTGATAGACGATTTACCAGTGGATATGTGTTCTCTTTTGGGAGTGCTGCAGTCACCTGGAGCAGCAAGAAACAGCCTACAGTTGCCTTGTCGAGCACAGAGCCTGAGTACAGGGGTGCAGCAATGGCTGCATGTGAGGTAGCTTGGTTGCATAAGCTACTTTATGATATGCATCAGTCTACAGATGGGCCAGTTGTCATTTATTGTGACAACATGAGAAGTATACACTTGGCAAATAACCCAGTCTATCATGCTAGAACAAAGCACATTGAGGTGCATTATCACTATGTGCGGGAGAAGGTTTCACTAGGTCTTATTGATCTAGTTTATGTCAGCACAGAGGATCAGGTAGCTAACATATTCACGAAGGCATTGGGTGCAGAGAAGCTGCGCAAGTTCAGAGACCTGCTTGGTGTGCAAGGATTGGGATTGAGCTCGAGGGGGAGTGTTGAGATTTCGAGCTCCACTTGCGATATGCTAGGGTGACCGTTGTGCATTTATGTCACCGACTTGTTAGTTGCAGATGCGGTTGGTACACCGCCCACGAATAAGAGCTGGAAGACAGCTATCCTTATCTACTCTAGTTTGTGGCTCAGTTAGTATGCCACATTAGTTAGTTGAGTTTGGTTTGAGACCCACATATAGGGTTCTTCTATTTCTTTGTACTAGAGTTCTTTTGGCTTTCACAACTAAGAAGAGGAAAACTGTTTTCAGCCTCCATGTGTGTGTGTATTCCCCCATTGTGTATGTGAGAAAGCCACAAGTGAGACTCCTTCCCTCTCTCCCACTATCTTCACAGTGACTGTGTGGTCAAATACCACTTTCGTCAGTGTTGCAGATTTGCCCTTGTGAGGCAGAAGCTATGTTTTTTGCAGTGACAGAATATTTTACAGTGTTCTATAATGGTGTCTGATTCTTTTTCACAGATTGTCACTGAAAAGCTTGACAAGAACAACTTCCAAGCATAGAAGTTTAAAATGACAAATTTCCTTATGGAAAAAGGCTATTGGGAGTTCATTACAAGAAATGAAGAAGAACCAGTTCTTCCTAATGTTCCCAATCAACAGGAAATGCAGGCATTTAAAGGATGGCATGAGAGAGCCAAAAAAGTTATGTACTAGCTGTCTATCAGTATTTCAGATTCTATGATTGTGCATATTCAAGATGCAAGTATGCCAAAGGAGGCATGGGATACTTTGGAAAAAATGTACAGCACAAATACACAAGCCAGGAAAATGTAGCTCAAGCAAGGGTTGCACAATGTGCAGAGAGAAAATATGAGCATCAATGACTACCACATGAAGGTGAAGAAAATTGCAAATGCACTTGCTTCCATTGGGTTGCCAGTGGAAGATGATGATTTAGTTTTTGTGACCTTGAATGGTATAGGAAAGGATTATGCATAGTTTCGGACATCCATTACCGTCCGTGAAAAATTTCTTGATTTTGAGGAGTTGTTTACTCTTCTAATTTCTGAAGAGCAGAGAAATGGTGGTGCATCTTCTTTAGGAGGAACATCAAAAGAAACTGTCTTCTAATCAAATGCTAGAAAGGGTAGAGGCAGAGGTAGAGCAGGTCGATCTGGAGGCCATGGTAGAAATCAAAATATGTAGCAAACTCAAGAAAACCAGACCTATGGAGGAGGACGTGGTAACTCTAGAGGAAGGGGGAGCCAAACAAGTCGTGGTCGATGGTAGAGAGGCCAAAATGCAAACAACAATGTTAAATGCTAGTACTATGGTAAAATGAGTCATATGGCTAAAGACTGCTATAAAAAGTAGAATGACATCATGAATGGAAAATTGCAGCAAGAGAATTATGCATCTTCTAGTAGAGAGGGTGATGACAGAAATGAGCATCTGTTTATGGTGCAGCACATGACCAATTCTCTGACAAGTGCAGAAGAATGAAATGATGTGTGGTATGTTGACTCAGGTGCATCAAACCACATGACAGGTCATGCGGAGTGGATACAGGATGCAAGGAAAATGAAAAAACTAGGAAAATTCTGTGACAAGTGCAGAAGAAAGCAATGATGTGTGGTATGTTGACTCGGTGCATCAAACCACATGAGAGGTCATGCAGAATGGATGCAGGATGCAAGGGAAATGGAAAGACTAGGATTTGTGGAGATTGGTGATGATACTACACATTCTATTGTGCAGATTGGTAAAATTCCTTTGTCTATGCAGGATGGGAAAAAGAAATACCTATCTAATGTATTTCATGTCCCGAATATCACCAAGAACCTGGTTTTTATTAGTCAAATGGTTGAGCAGGGCTTGCAGGTCAGATTTAATCCTCATGGATGCTTTGTTGAGGATATGAAAAATAATGGTTGCTTGATAGCAAAAGGAAAGAAGAAGGGCAGGATGTTTACGTTGGATGTAGAAAATGTCGTGAACAACAGGTGCAAGAAGCTATTCTCTATGCTCAGTGCCAATTCAACACAGTAGTCAATAAGGACCAAAGTAGGGGAAGGGTCTCCAATCCCCCCTTGGCCTACATCGACACGAGCAACCCCATCTGAGAGAAGAACTTGATGCCACCAATCACCTCCACTCCTAGGTTTGAATCTGCCACTCTAAGCACAGTGGACCCACATGCACTAGGTCGCCACCACAAAGCTCTTGCAAGCCCAGGGCTATTACCAAGGCAAGTAGGTCGCTTGGGTCCAGAAGTTTCCTACAGTACCAAATACGCGATGCCAACCCACAGGGGTTTAGAAGGTAGTAACACAAGGAGCTGTGTCAACCCTAGATGCAGATCCACAAGAACCTACCCTTGAACCCGTGGACAGGCCCCCAAGCCCCGAAGTGCCATGATTCCATGAATAGTGCAACTCAACAAGAAGGTCACCTAGGTTATCGAGGAAGCAACACAAGAGCCGACCCCTAGAAAGGGCTAAGTTACACAACAACCTTCCTCCAGGCCTATGCGTATGCCATCAAAGGATGTCTTATTCACGAGAGCACCCGCAATGCTACCCAGACATAACCTGCCTACTATAGCAAGGGTTGTTGTACCACAAGAACCTGTTTTCACACCGGTTATAGCCACACAAGAACCCATGTACCCTACCTCAAAAGAGCTCCATGAACACCACCATGCCAATACATCCCTGACAACCAGGATGAGGCACAAACTCAACATGTGCTCTACTTGGCTGATGACATGGTATGCGGTAGCTCAGCATTCATCTCCATTGCATTCTACATAATTATCAAGTCCAAGTCTAGGTGAGTCTATACAGTAGGCATGCCACCACCATTCACTCGCAGCTTACAAGTCCCCGGTATCTCAATGCACCCACTCACATTCACTGTTAGCAATAGGTGGATACGAATGGTACATCTCTTGCACATTATCTTCATGATTTGCATTCTTGCATGTTGACCTCACAAGTCCACTTGACACCTAGTTCGTTCACCTCGTGTTTCCCTTTGCACGACATCCTCGACATCCACAACCACCTCCTTTTTCTCTTTTTTTCTTTTGTCCTTTTGTCCTTTTTCCCTTCTTTCCCGCTCTTCTCTCTCTCCCCCCCCCCCTCCTATTCTTCCTTCCCCACCCCCCCTCTTGTCTCTCTCAAATTTTGACAACTGTTATCCCCATGGCTGTTGCCTTACTGCTATCCCCACAGTCATTGCCTTACTGCTATCCCCACGACCATTGCCATTATGCTATCCACATGGTCGTTGCCTTTTTACTATCCCACTAGCTGTTGCTTTTCTACCCACCCCATGGCCCGTTGCTTCTATCTTGTCAGCCATCACCTTCCTAGTAACCCACTAATTGTTCCCATAGTTCCCATCTCGCCAACCATCGCCATAGCTCCTATCCCCATGACCCATTGCCTTATGCTATTCCCTCAACTGTAGGGATACCAAAAACTATAAAAGTACCCCCCATCCCCCTGGGTTCTCTCCTTACGAAAAAGAGCAAAACTCTATCAAATTTTTGCTAGACTTTCCCTAGCCCTCTGCCCTCTTCTAGCTTGCATTCCAACCCCCAGTAAATGTCCTCAGCCTCCTCCTCTTCCACTAATTCTCTTCTCATGCAACCTCCCTCCTTTCCCATGGATCCCGAGAATGAATTCTTTGAATTTAGCCTCCACCCCCAATTCCATATCCCACCGGTCCCTTCGAATCCCAAAGTACACCCTCAGGGACCATCCAAATGCCCTCTGACATTCCAATAGAGGACCTACAAGTAGAGGAAGAGATCTCGACTCAATAGGATCTGCCAACATCAATTGGCACCACTCCATCCCAGTCATCCAAAAAGCACACTCCAGTCCCAACGCAAGGAGAATAATTGTGCGGTCCCAGACGCACTTGCTGCTTGGAGAGGTGTGGCTGCTGTAACTCAGTCGATGCACCATCCACTCCCGATCTGCCTATGAGGGACACAACTACACCCTCCACTACCACGCATATCAAGCACTCAAGGAGCTAGAGGTTCAATCCTCTCTAGCACTGACAAGTCTTGCATTCGTTGGCGGACCACCTCCCCTATCAACTGGACATGAAGCTACTGTGAGAATTCCTCTAGGCCTACAACTGCAACACCAACGTTTGATTGCTACGTGATGCGATAGGCACCCCCCACTTCTACATAAACGCATTGGTCATGTTAATGTACAATGACTTAAATCAATGCAAGCCCAAAATATTGTTGCAGGATTGCCTGTTGCAGAAATGTATAAGGTATGTGAAGCCTATCAATTTGGAAAATAGGCAAGGAAACCACATCTTAGACATGTTCAAAAGAGTAAGAAGCCATTGGAATTAATCCACTCTAATGTGTGGACTACTAAAGCTGCATCTATTGGAGGCTATCATTATTTTGTCACTTTTATTGATGACTACAACAGAAAAGTTTGGGTGTATTTTATGAAAAAGAAAAGTGAAGTGTTTAGGCATTTCAAAGCTTTTAAAGCTATGGTTAAAAAAGAAACAAGTATATATATATATATCTATGTATATATATATATATACACAGAGAGAGAGAGAGAGAGAGAGAGAGAGAGAGAGAGAGAGAGAGAGAGAGAGAAGACAGAGAGAATGTCTATATGTCTGTGGGCATGGAGAGAGAGAGAGAGAGAGAGAGAAGTCGATATAGAGTGTGTGAGTGTGTGTGTGTGTGTGTGGGCGAATAGAGAGAGAGAGAGAGAGAGGGGGGGGGGGGGAGAGAGAGATAGAGAAAAGTCAATATAGAGTATGTGTGAGTGTGTGTGTGTGGGCTAGTAGAAACAGAGAGAGAGAGAGAGAGAGAGAGAGAGAGAGAGAGAGAGAGAGAGAGAGAAAGAGAGAGTTTTTGTGTGTGTGTGTGCACCAGTAGAGAGTGACAAAGAGAGAGGGAGGGAGGGAGGGAGAGAGAGAGAGAGAGAGAGAGAGAGAGAGAGAGAGAGAGAGAAAGGGGGGGGGAGAGAGAGAGAGAGAGAGAGAGAGAGTTTA